>NC_069084.1:16805753-17105753 GCF_947172395.1 Bicyclus anynana | reverse complement strand
TGATTATTACTTATCAATAAATAATAATCAATATTTTTGAATATACTATATTATTATTGTTTATTAATAAATAATAATAAATTTAGGATAAAATGTTACAGACGAAAAATATATCTTAGCGAAATTATAATAAAATTATAGTTCATATTAAATTAATAATGTATTGATAATTTAAAGATATTTTAAATGTAATTTATAAATAAATTAATTAATATAGGTAATATAATGCACGCCGAGCACATTTTATTCAAAACTAATCCGTTAATAAAATAAAAATTTAATATGAAACACTTGCACGGATAATACCATAGAGTTATCTATAATAACCTAAGGCTTTCGGCCATTTCACAGTTCAGAAAATATTTAATTTTTTTATCTAATCAAGTACATAAAACTAAAATAAATCGATTACTAAAAAATATTAAAATCCTTTTAAGAATTTACAAATATAGATTATTATATATGTACCTTTAAAGGGACACAAATGAATGAAAGAACGAATTAATTGAATGAACATATTGTCAGTGAACTAATTTATTAGCAATCCACGACCAACCTGACGTTATTTCGTTTTAAAATCCCTTTTGCTAAAGTTTATTTATTTTCGAAAAAATCCAGTCACTCATAATATGTTTCACTATTAAATGACCACGCAGAAAAGTCTTTTAATAGGAGCTTTTAAGGTGGTGGACACACTACTTATTATGTTCTAAATCATTTATATTTTTAGCAAAAAAAATACTGTTTAGTACATATTGAAAGAGCAGGTTGACCGTAAAGAGAAAAAGTTTACTCTAAACCAACAATATTGTTTAATCACTTTGTTTTTTCTCAAAGAAGCTATCCCTTGAGAAATATTTTTACCATAATTTATAGAATAAAAACCTTTCAAAATAATTTCAGTTCCAATCTTAAACAATATAATTCAACTCATAAGTCGGGATTAAAAGTATGTGGCCGTTTATTTATGTATTTTATGGTTTTCTTTTCTTTTTTCACAACTGCAAGAAGGGTTATGTTTTTTTTTTTTATTTTGTGTTGTTTATGGATACCCGTTAATCAAGCGCATACTGAATACAAACATAAAAATTTGTTAAACGAATAGATTATAATTATATAAGAATAAATTGAAATAAGTGTAATATTGTAAGGAATGTAATTATTAAAAAATAAATTGAAACCTGATCTTACCATATTCCAAAATCTATTTGTATGTTTTAATGAAGTTTGACGCTCTATCAACTGGAAATTTGATCGTAGTCTATAGTAGGTATGAAAATATGTAACTAAGAATCAAATGAAAATAATACTTTTTATTGCTTCAGTAACTAAGGTAGGTATAAATAACATTTTCACTACTCTTGCTCAAAAACACTGTCATATTACCACTCCACAGCGGGGCTAAACAAACGTTTCAGCCTCTAGGGGCTAAAGTAATTTTGTTTTTTTTTAATCCTTGTCTGTTACGAGTACTAGCCAAGTACTAGCCTACTATAAAACGGAGGAGGTTTTATTCGAAAATAGAATCATTATAGTTAAGACCCTGATTGTTTGAAAAATAAATAAAAAACTTTAAATTGGAATGAAATGCAGTGTTCTTGTCTGTGGAATGCGTTCATTTTTTTATTTAATTTTTATTGAGTTACGAATAGAGCGAAATTTGAAGACATGGGATATCCTTTACGGTTTAATACCTTTGCCTTTTTCTCATGTGAAAAAAATAAAATTAAAAAGCGAGAATTTAAAAAACAATTGGCGTGAATAATACATTCTTGATTTTTTTCAGAAATTCATTGTAAATTTGTGACCGTAACTTACATATTTTTCAACAATAATTGTTATTGTTGTCTTCATCTAGTGATGATGGTGATCCTAATTTGGAGATGGATGAAATTTTCAATATGTTACCATCAAAGTCGAGATGCATTTACTTAAATACTTACCTACGAAAAAATTAATAAGTGGAGAAAACAACTACGAATGGATTCACTAACGAAAGGAGTTTTTTAAACTATTATCTCCCACGTTTACCTCACATACTCATTATTTATCTTCACAGTAGTCGAAAATTATGTTACTGGGTAAAAGCATCTCCCTTAATATCCAAAATTGTAGACTTTGTAAATAAAATTGTTTAGTACAATATTCAATGATTTATTTTAATTGAAAATTAAATTAAATCATTGAATATTGTACTAAACAATTTTATTTTCTCGCAATCGTAGTGAAAAGCAGAGTAACACGTAGGGCTAAACCCATTATAAACTCGATTACTATTTAGGCGGCCCTCGCCTTACGTCTCGGGCCCTAAAAATACCTCGTATATAATGGATCTTTTTAGCCCCTTGTCAATCTACTATTTGTGAAACCAAATCTTTTACCCGACTGCGTCAGGTGGATAAGAAATTTATGTTTTTTTTTGTTTAATTTAAAGACGTCCGATTTTAATTCTGGCATTATTTATGGCTTCTTTTCCTAAGCACTATTATTACACTGTACTGAAGCGAATCATAAAACTTAATATTTTGAATATTGAATCGAAACAGGCATATTATTCAGAACTTCATTAAGAAAATATAGTAATAGCAAAGTAAATAAATTATTTGTATTTTCAATGGTCATATTCAAAATGGCTGAAAAATAAAACTATTGTCGTACTGAAATTTATTTCGACCGAATAATAGAATATTGATCATATAATAAAAAAATATATTATTTAGTTCTGCAATGTGGTAAGATTGGGAATAAATCTTCTATATGTATACAGTTAATAAGTTTGTTCTAATAAATTTAACATTACCTATAGTAAAATTTTCGCATAAATTAAGATTCTTATATTTATAAAATTTTATTAATATTAACTAACAAATAAATATTATAATAATATCATTCATTAAATAAAAAGTATTTGCTTGAACCTCGTCTGTGTTTTGTGATATATTAGTTAGAAAAATTTTAATTAAAAAATATCAAAAGAAAGATCAAAAATAAAAATAATTGAATGTGTGTAGTTTCAATAGAAATTGTCTAGTTTACGTAGGCCCTAAATCTTCACATACTGAACAAAATCTGACCAACTGTGTGTGTAAACAACCCCTAAATAGTTTTGACAGAGATTACCTATAAAAAAAAAGAAATATTTCTTTTTTACTAGTTATACGCTTGTGATCTTGTAACTTTATTTATTTTTCGTAAAACAAATCCTCAAGTAATTATTGTTTTTTTTTTGCGAAATTATATATTTACGAATAAAATACGATTACAAGTCGAACAGTGTTCATAAAAAATGATTCATGTGTAAAATGATTTTTCTTAACTTGGGACATGTATTGGATAATCAGAAAGAGTGGACATATTCATGTTAGCCCAGTGGATATCACCTCTGCCCCAGATTCCGGATGGTGTGGGTTCGAATCCGGTCCGGGGCATGCACCTCCAATATTTCAGTTGTGTGCATTTTTCAGGAAAACATCGTGAGGAAACCTGCATACCAGAGAATTTTCTTAATTCTCTGCGTGTGTGCAGTCTGCCAATCCGCATTGATAGAAAAAATAGATCGACTAGAAACTGTCAAAGACGTACTTTGATAGTTTCTAGTCGATCTTCAAGTAGGTACCTACATTTAATCTCTACAAATTACTGATACACCCAACAAACTGAAGTCACATGTAGATTAATAGGCGGTAGTTGTTACGCTATTTTATTATGTTTAATTATGATTAGCGTAATCATGGAAAAATCATCAAATTGTGTACGTGTGTGTGACGCTAAATATTATTAATTACTATATAATACCTGCAAAACAGATCAATTATACTATGAGTTGTTTTAATGGTTTCTGATTTATCCACTATGTCACAAGTAAAAAAAATCAGTGTTTGTTTATTGTAATTTTTTGTCACTTCTTCGCTGACTTCTTCTTCTTCGCTGGATTAAAGACATAATGCTAGCCACTCATCATCCAATTAGTTCACGTGCAGCGCTAACAGCAGGACATCCGATCAGTTTTATCGTATGTCGTGCTGTTAGCGCTACAGGCACGTGAACTTATTGGATGTTTGGTGGCTAGCATAAGGGGTCGTGAACGAAACATTACGCGTCCAATTTGTGTTCAGTTTTTCACTATGCGTCCGATCAATCAGGATAAGACTAGACGCATTGGTATCGTCTATGTATTCTTTATTTAAAGTAAAGACCTAACTTTTTGGAGTTAAATTTTCTTTGTATCTTTGATCTAGATATATTATGTCATGCCAACCATTATTTTGTACGTTAACTGTAAGGCGTATATGCACTGATATATTAATGAAAATAAACAGATCGATTAGACATTGTGTACTTTTATTTTATCCTCAGCTAATATAATCATTGTCATTATTAACCTAAGTATGTTAATGGTTTACTCCAGGCTTGTAGAGCTGGATATGGAGCTTAGACCCACCAGGTTGCTCCAATAGAGATTGGAGGGCATTATTTTTATTCTTTACAAGTTAGCTCTTGACAATCTCGCCTGATGGTAAATGATGATGCAATCTAAGATGGAAGCGGGCTAACTTGTTAGGAGATGAAAATCTACAACCCTTTCGGTTTCTACGTAACTCTAAATTGCCGGTAGGGTTGTAACTAACCTCCCACTAACCAGATCTGGGCCAATTAAGTAAACCTCAATCGGTCCAGCCGAGGATCGAACCCAGGACCTCCGTCTTGTAAATTCACCGCGCATACCACTGCGCCACAGAGGCTGTCTTAGGATGATAATCTTAAATTAATTATCGATAATGACCGGGATCGAGGACTAATATGCTCTCCAAGGTACGGGGGTGCATCAATTTCTCTTCCCTTTTTCCCTAATTTCGGGCTGAGAATTTTAATTGAAATTTTTTTAGAAGAAAGAAAAACTCAGTATCTCATAGCCCGACCGTTTCGAACCCAGGACCTCGTGATCGGAAACCATATGCTAACCACTGGGCCATAGAGGCTGTCCTTGTATTAGATAACTATCCCTAAACACCGGTTATCTATAATGTTTTTTTTATTTTGGAGTTTACTCCTTATGAATCGTTTTTGTGCGCAACTTATTCTGCGCACCTTTCACTTTTTAGGCGTTAGTATTGAGACGTACATAGTGAATGCTGCGGGGCAACATACACCTATTTAGACAGTCGAACTGAAAGAGTATACTCCATTCGTGTATCGGAGCTGACACACACTTTTTTGTTTTATGAAATTATTATCGATTGTTTTTACATTTATTTTTTACTAATAGTTTCCAATGTGGCTACTAAGCGTCTGTCCACTGGGGACATGATAATATTATTCCAAAAAATGTCAAAAAATACTTGGCTGCTTAAAGCCTACCTTCTGAAACAACTATCATAAACGTCATTGCTGCCGTTTCCACTGCAAGATCGTGAGAATAATTGATGGTCAATGGTTGACTTTAAATACATACTTGCCTTTTTATTTAAAGTCAGCCATTGACCATCAATTATTCTCACGATCTTGCAGCGGAATATACATACTTTCCTCCACGTACAACGGCCAATCACATGGCCAAGTGCGGAAACGGCCCAGAAGAAAGAAGAAAAGAAGACATACTTGCCTACCGTACACTCGTACCTCACGTATAAGAAAGTAGCAAAGTCTATCAGCTAACTTTCATAAACAACATGAATATCTCAGCCCCTGTAGCCAAGTAGCAAGTCTCTTTCTACGACCGCAAACGCTTCGAAAACTACAAAAATGTATCGAGATCTGTCATTCCCATACATTTATCTAGTTTTCGAAACGTTTGCGATCGTAGAAAGAGAATCACCGTGCCACTTGGCAACAGGGGCTGGCTTTCTATATTATCAGGATTTAGGTATACACACCCAAAATATGTCGCTTAAACATATAACTTTGTAATGGAATATCTTATATTATTTGAATCATCAAAGCAATCATAAAACTCATATAAACTAGCCGAAAATGTTACCGCCACTTTATTAGATTGTAAAGTTTGGCGTTATAGTTATTACGGCTCTCGGGATGGCTAATGTAGTGTTATGATCTCATAATATTATTCTAACATGCTGTACAGAACTCGAGAATTATATTATCTTGATAATAATTGGGTTTACGATAACTTTTATATTGTTAGAACATAATGCCAGATATACATAGATAAGACTGCTGAGTCACAGAATTCATAACAGTATAGACAGCCATAAAAAACGAAACTTTGTTGTTGAAAATGTGACCTAGTTTTAGTGTAGACTCCGCGCCACGAAATAAGTCTCTCGGCTAAAACCTGAACTAAAATTGACAGCGCCTTGCACAAATGACAATAAGACCGCCATTACCAAATGACCATGAGCACCATTAACGGCCGTTTTCAATAACCTATCTATCCGCCATTTCGCTTACTAAAGTACGTAAGAAAATCGATTTTTTTGTTCTAATCTGCTTTTCAATAATTTACTGATATATAGTTTGACTGTTACTGATAATCGAGGATCTATCTATCTAATCTTGGATAGGTTACTGAAAACAGCCGTTAGACATAAGCGCCGCGTCTACGGGACTTGTTTTGTGGCGCGGAGTACAAGTATAATTTTAAAAATCCGTTTCCAAGTGAATTTCAGTAATAATAATTATTTAACTATGTAAATTGCAAACCAGATACGAGTACGTTGGATAAAATATATTAACTTAAAATTAATGAAAATTATATAAATAAATTAATTAAAATAGAAGGCGGCGAATGTTTAGTATGCCCTGAGTAGCGAAAGCCCCGCTACGCTGCTGCTTTAACCGACTTTAAATAAACGTGTTTTTGTCAAAATCAAAAGTTAAAGTATTGTAAAATCAAAGCGTTAAACTCTATTTTTCTCCAGCTTTGAAAAACAAAACATATTTACTCTTTTTTTTCAAGCTCTCAATCTAGTTTAAACGCTTTTAACCAACTAATATAAACTAACACGAATATCACAGTGTGATGTATCTGTAACCTGCATTACCGTGTAATTAGTCCCCTCGCGATAAGGTCCTCCGTCACCGTAGCGCCCCCGTCACACATGTGAATGTGACACATGAAAATTTCGATTCAACGCTTTGTCAGATTTATAATATATTTATAATAAATTTTAATGAGAAATTTGGAAAATCTCGACTGAGAGACACATTTATAGGTACTTGACTAGACGACGACATTTATATCAGAAATTCTTTCCATTGTAACTGAAAAACACCGATACATTCAGATTCGTTTATTGGTTCTTCGTCTCGAATAGCATTATCATGAATACGTTAGTTTTTAAAAAAAACCACATCATCTGCAGCGCTGAAATTAAAATAAAGCAAGTTTAAACACTTTCAACAAACTAGTATAAACTAACACGAATGACACAATTTAGTGTATCTCAACCTGCATTACCGTGTAATTAGTCCCCTCGCGATAAGGTCCTCCGTCACCGTAGCGCCCCCGGCACACATGTGAATGTGACACATGAAAATTTCGATTCAACGCTTTGTGAGATTTATAACATATTTATAATAAACTTTAATGAGAAATTTTGAAAATCTCCACAGAGATACATAACTAGAATAACGACATTTATATCAGAAATTCTTTCCATTGTAACAGATAAACACCGATACCTTAGGACTCACTTATTGGGTCTTCGTCGCGAATAGCATCGTTAGCTATTAAACAAAAGATCTGCATCATAATATGCAGCGCTGAAATTTAACCACAAAAAAAAACAACATCATCATCTGCAGCGCTGAAATTTATGTAAAGCAAGTTTAAACGCTTTTCACAAACTAATATAAACTAACACGAATGTCACAATGTAGGGTATCTCAACCTGCATTACCGTGTAATTAGTCCCCTCGCAATAAGGTCCCCCGTCACTAGCCCCCCGGCACACATGTGAATGTGGCACATGAAAATTTCGATTTAACGCTTTGTCAGATTTATAATATATTTATAATAAATTTTAATGAGAAATTTTGAAAATCTCGACAGAGAGACATAACTAGAATAACGACATATCAGAAATTGTTTCCATTGTAACTAAAAACACCGATACCATCGGACTCGCTTATTGGGTATTCGTCGCGAATAGCATCATCTCAAATACGTTAGCTTTTAAACAAAAAAAAATACATCATCATCTGCAGCGCTGAAATTTATATAAAGCAAGTTTAAACGCTATCAACAAACTAATATAAACTCACACGAATGTCACAATGTAGTGTATCTCAACCTGCATTACCGTGTAATTAGTCCCCTCGTGCGATAAGGTCCGCCGTCACCGTAGCGCCCCCGGCACACATGTGAATGTGACACATGAAAATTTCGATTCAAAACTTTGTCATATACTTATAATAATGAGAAATTTTGAAAATCTCGATAGAGAGACATGACTAGAATAACGACATTTATATCAGAAATTCTTTCCATTGTAACAGATAAACACCGATACCTTCGGACTCGCTTATTGGGTCTTCGTCGCGAATAGCATCATCTCGAATACGTTAGCTATTAAACAAAAGATCTGCATCATAATATGCAGCGCTGAAATTTAACCACAAAAAAAAAACAACATCATCATCTGCAGCGCTGAAATTTATATAAAGCAAGTTTAAACACTTTTAACAAACTAATATAAACTAACACGAATATCACAATGTAGTGTATCTCAACCTGCATTACCGTGTAATTAGTCCCCTCGCGATAAGGTCCCCCGTCACGAGCCCCCCGGCACACGTCCGGCGTCCGCGGCGGAATCTCACTTCCGTCTGCTATCTCCACACGTCGCACAACTCGTGCTTGGGGTATTAAACTCTCGTGTACACGATAATACGTGTAGGTCGTACAGTGAGAAATGCATTTACTACATATTTTGATGATATATTATAATGATCAAAATTATATATATTAGTTTATTTTATGATATTTATAATTATTATATAATTTGTGTATTATGGTTTATGTATTAGTGTGTAGTTATTTGTATGTATGTATAATGTACATTATTATTACGTACACACCACCTACAGTTGTCCTAATAAGTTCCTAAGCCTAAGGTTGCCTGGAAGAGATCGCTACTAAGCGATAAGCCGCCTTTTGTATACTACTTTTTTACTACTTTTTACGTTTTCTTTTATTTTTTGTGGTGTACAAATAAAGAGTATTAAATTAAATTAAATTAAATTAATATTTTCTGCAAAGATCAGACTCATTTACAGAAGTTGTGAGTTTAACAATATTTCGATTCAACACTTTGACAGATTTACAAGTTTAATAGATTACATAGAGCGTTTCACAACTCTTTTCAGCCACGGACCCCTAGGAAATCAAGCACAGTTTTCACGGACCCCCTTAAAATAAACAGTAAAAAAATCCGATTAGGTATTTATTTTAGTTATTACAGATACAAAATAGGTGCTTATAACCGTTTACTATGAAATATATGAAGTTGAAGTAAGCAGTAAGATCCGTGTTGTAAGGTCAGACCCTGTCACTATTCAAATAATTCAAATACGAGACATTAGCAATTATGTATGGCCCAGAGACTACACCGCGGACCCCCACACATATACTCGCGGACCCCCAGTGGTCCCCCAGTGCGGACCACAGGTTGAGAAACGATAGATTAGATACAATAAGTTATAATGAGATATTTTGAAAACCCCGACAGAAAGACATAACTAGAATAACATTAATATCAGAAATTTTAGAAGACTGTCAGGATTTACTTAGGATTGTAAGTTTTTACATCCCCGAAAGTGATACTACATCGGTACAGTCAGAAACAAACTTATTCTACTAATAGCAGACGTCCCGCGATTTCATCCGGATAGTTCCCGTTTTCGTATAGCTTGGCAACTTCGTTCGTAACTCTCCCGATGGGCCACGCGGGCCGGGGGGGCGTGTAGCGATGAATGAAAAACCCACGACTGATGCACCGCACTTCCCCGCACGCACGATGTCACACCCGCGCAGTCTTTCCCCTCGTCGCCCGCATATCATGGGAGTGTCATCAACGAACTCGACAGACTATAGTTGTATATCTCGCAGGGTTTTGCTCTCTACCAAGATAGTGTCGCTTATTTTGGTGCAAGATGGGAACTACATGCCACGGAGTGCATTTTATCAATAGCATCTGATAGAGATCAGTATAAATTTGTAAAAAAAAACTATTTTAAGCCCGCCAACCCACTTTAGAGCAGCGTGGTTCTACAAATACCGGATCTTATCAAAAGACTTAGGAATGCATTCCTACAATAATTAAAAAAAAATCATGATTGTTACTCTTTCACGCAGCACTTGCGGAACCGATTTGGCTGAAATTTTAAACCTGTTTAGAATATACCCTGGATTAACATTTTAGGCCTTTAGGCGTTATTTTATCCCAGGAAATCCATGGTTCTCATAGGATTTCTACTCGTACGAAGTTGCAGGCGTCAGCAAGCAGTAATAGGTTTATAATGATGAAGCAATGTTTTTACGCTATGAACATACTCCTTTTTTGATGCATAATTAGTGAATGTACGCATACAGGCACTGCAGTTTAATTGAATACACGAATGGCCGGCGGGCTGTAGCTACACCCGCTTGTAACTCGACAGTAGTTTGTGTACAATGTAAAAGCGAATGCTGTTCGGTACAAATTGTTATTTATTTGTTGACAAGTAGGCGTAGACTGCGATATTTACATTTAAGTTATTAAAAGGTGGGTAAAATCAACGGAAATACAATAACAGTGAGCGAACGTTTCACTGTTCAGTTCTAAAAGTGACGTCATTTTTAACGTTAAGGTAGCATTCCCATCTTGGCGACCGCGTCGCGAAACCGCCTTTGTTTAGTGCTCCATATAAATTCAGTGGCTCGTGCGACCTGGTCGCGATCGCAGGTCGCGGTCGCCAAGAACGGAAGACGGAAGTCTACCTTAACCACTAATGATTATAAAATGTCGTTGGTCACCACGTCACTATATATCTCGGTGTACCACTCAAAAAATCAGTCACTACATCGTTTTTTATCTTATTTTCTTGTTTGCAATCATCTAACATTGTATTTTCAACGAAATTTCACATCATACATTATACATAAAGAGGCACTAGTATACTCATTTACTTGACTTTATTTTACCTAATGAAAAACTGGTATTTACGTAACTTCGTTGAAATAATAAGGAAGTAACATTATCGTAAAAACAAAAAATTACTGCCACTTAATTTAGAATGATGTAGTCCAGGTAATTTAGTTGAAATAATTATGTTAAATGATCACAAACACGAAAATGAGATACTTAATAGACCAACTGGTAACCTATAGAAAAATCCCATTTGGCATATAAGACGTCATGGTTTACGTTCCACATAGCAACCACAAACACCGAGATATTTCATAAAAACTACGTCAAAATATAGTAATAGCGGTTAGCTGCAGGTATTTAATATAAGACCAGACAAGACCCGACCCGTGGTCTTAAATCCTTCATTATACACTAAAATATATTCTAAAAGTCGTATGACATCTCATAAGACATACAGGGAGACCCTCGTTTAGTTCGTAAATCATAGCCCGACCGTTTCGAACCCAGGACCTCGTGATCGGAAACCATATGCTAACCACTGGGCCATAGAGGCTGTCCTTGTATTAGATAACTATCCCTAAACACCGGTTATCTATAATGTTTTTTTTATTTTGGAGTTTACTCCTTATGAATCGTTTTTGTGCGCAACTTATTCTGCGCACCTTTCACTTTTTAGGCGTTAGTATTGAGACGTACATAGTGAATGCTGCGGGGCAACATACACCTATTTAGACAGTCGAACTGAAAGAGTATACTCCATTCGTGTATCGGAGCTGACACACACTTTTTTGTTTTATGAAATTATTATCGATTGTTTTTACATTTATTTTTTACTAATAGTTTCCAATGTGGCTACTAAGCGTCTGTCCACTGGGGACATGATAATATTATTCCAAAAAATGTCAAAAAATACTTGGCTGCTTAAAGCCTACCTTCTGAAACAACTATCATAAACGTCATTGCTGCCGTTTCCACTGCAAGATCGTGAGAATAATTGATGGTCAATGGTTGACTTTAAATACATACTTGCCTTTTTATTTAAAGTCAGCCATTGACCATCAATTATTCTCACGATCTTGCAGCGGAATATACATACTTTCCTCCACGTACAACGGCCAATCACATGGCCAAGTGCGGAAACGGCCCAGAAGAAAGAAGAAAAGAAGACATACTTGCCTACCGTACACTCGTACCTCACGTATAAGAAAGTAGCAAAGTCTATCAGCTAACTTTCATAAACAACATGAATATCTCAGCCCCTGTAGCCAAGTAGCAAGTCTCTTTCTACGACCGCAAACGCTTCGAAAACTACAAAAATGTATCGAGATCTGTCATTCCCATACATTTATCTAGTTTTCGAAACGTTTGCGATCGTAGAAAGAGAATCACCGTGCCACTTGGCAACAGGGGCTGGCTTTCTATATTATCAGGATTTAGGTATACACACCCAAAATATGTCGCTTAAACATATAACTTTGTAATGGAATATCTTATATTATTTGAATCATCAAAGCAATCATAAAACTCATATAAACTAGCCGAAAATGTTACCGCCACTTTATTAGATTGTAAAGTTTGGCGTTATAGTTATTACGGCTCTCGGGATGGCTAATGTAGTGTTATGATCTCATAATATTATTCTAACATGCTGAACAGAACTCGAGAATTGTATTATCTTGATAATAATTGGGTTTACGATAACTTTTATATTGTTAGAACATAATTCCTGATATACATAGATAAGACTGCTGAGTCACAGAATTCATAACAGTATAGACAGCCATAAAAAACGAAACTTTGTTGTTGAAAATGTGACCTAGTTTTAGTGTAGACTCCGCGCCACGAAATAAGTCTCTCGGCTAAAACCTGAACTAAAATTGACAGCGCCTTGCACAAATGACAATAAGACCGCCATTACCAAATGACCATGAGCACCATTAACGGCCGTTTTCAATAACCTATCTATCCGCCATTTCGCTTACTAAAGTACGTAAGAAAATCGATTTTTTTGTTCTAATCTGCTTTTCAATAATTTACTGATATATAGTTTGACTGTTACTGATAATCGAGGATCTATCTATCTAATCTTGGATAGGTTACTGAAAACAGCCGTTAGACATAAGCGCCGCGTCTACGGGACTTGTTTTGTGGCGCGGAGTACAAGTATAATTTTAAAAATCCGTTTCCAAGTGAATTTCAGTAATAATAATTATTTAACTATGTAAATTGCAAACCAGATACGAGTACGTTGGATAAAATATATTAACTTAAAATTAATGAAAATTATATAAATAAATTAATTAAAATAGAAGGCGGCGAATGTTTAGTATGCCCTGAGTAGCGAAAGCCCCGCTACGCTGCTGCTTTAACCGACTTTAAATAAACGTGTTTTTGTCAAAATCAAAAGTTAAAGTATTGTAAAATCAAAGCGTTAAACTCTATTTTTCTCCAGCTTTGAAAAACAAAACATATTTACTCTTTTTTTTCAAGCTCTCAATCTAGTTTAAACGCTTTTAACCAACTAATATAAACTAACACGAATATCACAGTGTGATGTATCTGTAACCTGCATTACCGTGTAATTAGTCCCCTCGCGATAAGGTCCTCCGTCACCGTAGCGCCCCCGTCACACATGTGAATGTGACACATGAAAATTTCGATTCAACGCTTTGTCAGATTTATAATATATTTATAATAAATTTTAATGAGAAATTTGGAAAATCTCGACTGAGAGACACATTTATAGGTACTTGACTAGACGACGACATTTATATCAGAAATTCTTTCCATTGTAACTGAAAAACACCGATACATTCAGATTCGTTTATTGGTTCTTCGTCTCGAATAGCATTATCATGAATACGTTAGTTTTTAAAAAAAACCACATCATCTGCAGCGCTGAAATTAAAATAAAGCAAGTTTAAACACTTTCAACAAACTAGTATAAACTAACACGAATGACACAATTTAGTGTATCTCAACCTGCATTACCGTGTAATTAGTCCCCTCGCGATAAGGTCCTCCGTCACCGTAGCGCCCCCGGCACACATGTGAATGTGACACATGAAAATTTCGATTCAACGCTTTGTGAGATTTATAACATATTTATAATAAACTTTAATGAGAAATTTTGAAAATCTCCACAGAGATACATAACTAGAATAACGACATTTATATCAGAAATTCTTTCCATTGTAACAGATAAACACCGATACCTTAGGACTCACTTATTGGGTCTTCGTCGCGAATAGCATCGTTAGCTATTAAACAAAAGATCTGCATCATAATATGCAGCGCTGAAATTTAACCACAAAAAAAAACAACATCATCATCTGCAGCGCTGAAATTTATGTAAAGCAAGTTTAAACGCTTTTCACAAACTAATATAAACTAACACGAATGTCACAATGTAGGGTATCTCAACCTGCATTACCGTGTAATTAGTCCCCTCGCAATAAGGTCCCCCGTCACTAGCCCCCCGGCACACATGTGAATGTGGCACATGAAAATTTCGATTTAACGCTTTGTCAGATTTATAATATATTTATAATAAATTTTAATGAGAAATTTTGAAAATCTCGACAGAGAGACATAACTAGAATAACGACATATCAGAAATTGTTTCCATTGTAACTAAAAACACCGATACCATCGGACTCGCTTATTGGGTATTCGTCGCGAATAGCATCATCTCAAATACGTTAGCTTTTAAACAAAAAAAAATACATCATCATCTGCAGCGCTGAAATTTATATAAAGCAAGTTTAAACGCTATCAACAAACTAATATAAACTCACACGAATGTCACAATGTAGTGTATCTCAACCTGCATTACCGTGTAATTAGTCCCCTCGTGCGATAAGGTCCGCCGTCACCGTAGCGCCCCCGGCACACATGTGAATGTGACACATGAAAATTTCGATTCAAAACTTTGTCATATACTTATAATAATGAGAAATTTTGAAAATCTCGATAGAGAGACATGACTAGAATAACGACATTTATATCAGAAATTCTTTCCATTGTAACAGATAAACACCGATACCTTCGGACTCGCTTATTGGGTCTTCGTCGCGAATAGCATCATCTCGAATACGTTAGCTATTAAACAAAAGATCTGCATCATAATATGCAGCGCTGAAATTTAACCACAAAAAAAAAACAACATCATCATCTGCAGCGCTGAAATTTATATAAAGCAAGTTTAAACACTTTTAACAAACTAATATAAACTAACACGAATATCACAATGTAGTGTATCTCAACCTGCATTACCGTGTAATTAGTCCCCTCGCGATAAGGTCCCCCGTCACGAGCCCCCCGGCACACGTCCGGCGTCCGCGGCGGAATCTCACTTCCGTCTGCTATCTCCACACGTCGCACAACTCGTGCTTGGGGTATTAAACTCTCGTGTACACGATAATACGTGTAGGTCGTACAGTGAGAAATGCATTTACTACATATTTTGATGATATATTATAATGATCAAAATTATATATATTAGTTTATTTTATGATATTTATAATTATTATATAATTTGTGTATTATGGTTTATGTATTAGTGTGTAGTTATTTGTATGTATGTATAATGTACATTATTATTACGTACACACCACCTACAGTTGTCCTAATAAGTTCCTAAGCCTAAGGTTGCCTGGAAGAGATCGCTACTAAGCGATAAGCCGCCTTTTGTATACTACTTTTTTACTACTTTTTACGTTTTCTTTTATTTTTTGTGGTGTACAAATAAAGAGTATTAAATTAAATTAAATTAAATTAATATTTTCTGCAAAGATCAGACTCATTTACAGAAGTTGTGAGTTTAACAATATTTCGATTCAACACTTTGACAGATTTACAAGTTTAATAGATTACATAGAGCGTTTCACAACTCTTTTCAGCCACGGACCCCTAGGAAATCAAGCACAGTTTTCACGGACCCCCTTAAAATAAACAGTAAAAAAATCCGATTAGGTATTTATTTTAGTTATTACAGATACAAAATAGGTGCTTATAACCGTTTACTATGAAATATATGAAGTTGAAGTAAGCAGTAAGATCCGTGTTGTAAGGTCAGACCCTGTCACTATTCAAATAATTCAAATACGAGACATTAGCAATTATGTATGGCCCAGAGACTACACCGCGGACCCCCACACATATACTCGCGGACCCCCAGTGGTCCCCCAGTGCGGACCACAGGTTGAGAAACGATAGATTAGATACAATAAGTTATAATGAGATATTTTGAAAACCCCGACAGAAAGACATAACTAGAATAACATTAATATCAGAAATTTTAGAAGACTGTCAGGATTTACTTAGGATTGTAAGTTTTTACATCCCCGAAAGTGATACTACATCGGTACAGTCAGAAACAAACTTATTCTACTAATAGCAGACGTCCCGCGATTTCATCCGGATAGTTCCCGTTTTCGTATAGCTTGGCAACTTCGTTCGTAACTCTCCCGATGGGCCACGCGGGCCGGGGGGGCGTGTAGCGATGAATGAAAAACCCACGACTGATGCACCGCACTTCCCCGCACGCACGATGTCACACCCGCGCAGTCTTTCCCCTCGTCGCCCGCATATCATGGGAGTGTCATCAACGAACTCGACAGACTATAGTTGTATATCTCGCAGGGTTTTGCTCTCTACCAAGATAGTGTCGCTTATTTTGGTGCAAGATGGGAACTACATGCCACGGAGTGCATTTTATCAATAGCATCTGATAGAGATCAGTATAAATTTGTAAAAAAAAACTATTTTAAGCCCGCCAACCCACTTTAGAGCAGCGTGGTTCTACAAATACCGGATCTTATCAAAAGACTTAGGAATGCATTCCTACAATAATTAAAAAAAAATCATGATTGTTACTCTTTCACGCAGCACTTGCGGAACCGATTTGGCTGAAATTTTAAACCTGTTTAGAATATACCCTGGATTAACATTTTAGGCCTTTAGGCGTTATTTTATCCCAGGAAATCCATGGTTCTCATAGGATTTCTACTCGTACGAAGTTGCAGGCGTCAGCAAGCAGTAATAGGTTTATAATGATGAAGCAATGTTTTTACGCTATGAACATACTCCTTTTTTGATGCATAATTAGTGAATGTACGCATACAGGCACTGCAGTTTAATTGAATACACGAATGGCCGGCGGGCTGTAGCTACACCCGCTTGTAACTCGACAGTAGTTTGTGTACAATGTAAAAGCGAATGCTGTTCGGTACAAATTGTTATTTATTTGTTGACAAGTAGGCGTAGACTGCGATATTTACATTTAAGTTATTAAAAGGTGGGTAAAATCAACGGAAATACAATAACAGTGAGCGAACGTTTCACTGTTCAGTTCTAAAAGTGACGTCATTTTTAACGTTAAGGTAGCATTCCCATCTTGGCGACCGCGTCGCGAAACCGCCTTTGTTTAGTGCTCCATATAAATTCAGTGGCTCGTGCGACCTGGTCGCGATCGCAGGTCGCGGTCGCCAAGAACGGAAGACGGAAGTCTACCTTAACCACTAATGATTATAAAATGTCGTTGGTCACCACGTCACTATATATCTCGGTGTACCACTCAAAAAATCAGTCACTACATCGTTTTTTATCTTATTTTCTTGTTTGCAATCATCTAACATTGTATTTTCAACGAAATTTCACATCATACATTATACATAAAGAGGCACTAGTATACTCATTTACTTGACTTTATTTTACCTAATGAAAAACTGGTATTTACGTAACTTCGTTGAAATAATAAGGAAGTAACATTATCGTAAAAACAAAAAATTACTGCCACTTAATTTAGAATGATGTAGTCCAGGTAATTTAGTTGAAATAATTATGTTAAATGATCACAAACACGAAAATGAGATACTTAATAGACCAACTGGTAACCTATAGAAAAATCCCATTTGGCATATAAGACGTCATGGTTTACGTTCCACATAGCAACCACAAACACCGAGATATTTCATAAAAACTACGTCAAAATATAGTAATAGCGGTTAGCTGCAGGTATTTAATATAAGACCAGACAAGACCCGACCCGTGGTCTTAAATCCTTCATTAAACACTAAAATATATTCTAAAAGTCGTATGACATCTCATAAGACATACAGGGAGACCCTCGTTTAGTTCGTAATAGCTTGATATATGAGATTTATCCCTGTTCCTATAATAAACTTGCTACTACAGGATAAACGGCTTTTACTTACTTCAAGCTTCTTGTTTCAGTTATAATGTACTCTACTGGATACTGTAATAGAACAGAAGGTTTATTTCAAAAAATATATTTACAACGGTACCTACTTGGTTTGTTTTTTACGGTCTCCGTGGCGCAAAGATATGCGCAGTGGTTGTACAAGTCGGAGGGATTCAATCCCGATCGGGAGGGGCCAATTGAGATTTTCTTAATTGGTCCAGGTCTGGCTGGTGAGAGGCTTCGGCTGTGGCTAGTTACCACCCTACCAGCAAAGAAGTACAGCCAAGTGATTTAGCGGTCCGGTACGATGTCAGAAACTGAAAGTGATGAGTGTGGATTTTCATCCTCCTCCTAACAAGTTAGCCCGCTTCCATATTAGATTGCATCATCACTTACCATCAGGTGAGATTTTAGTCAAGGGATAAATCGTAAAGAATAAAAAAAAATCCTCGATGCCCGTGAAATTACAATTTATTTACATTTGTTTATCCTTTTACAAATCGAGGCAATCCAAAAGGCATCAAATAGATCTCCATTTCTATTGTAACACAGAATAATAATAATTTATTTAAGCACAGTTAAGTGACAAGGAAGCTGTACCAATCACAGCTAATACCTGAACGCCAAACACAACATTCCCATTACGCGGCAGCCATTATCTTTATTACGTAGTTGCAAAGCTCCAACTTGCTCTAATAGAATATCGCCGCCATTCGCCACCGGATGAACCTAATGGCGCACTTAACAGGGAACCGTATAGCGCGGCGGTATTTATATAGCTAGATTTAGTACCAGTTCGCACTATGTGGCCACGACCAAGATAAGTTGTTGACCGTGGTCGCAAAAGTTGCATTTTGCCTGCGGCCAGATATGGGGCCACGACCACGAATGTGGCGCAAAGTGGCGAATAATAGTCTTGTTTTTCCAAGGTGCTGGAATAGCGACCCCGCACCTGAAAGCGCAGGGCTAGTCAACCCTCCATTAGGTAGACCGAGGGAGCGGTAAGCGGGCTGCAGGAAGATGCTGGATGCTGGTGGCTTGAGACTGTAGTATTTGGAAGTCAATGTTAGAGGCCTATGTCCAGCTGTGGACGTCCATCGCCTGATAACGATGATGATTATGTGTATCTGCGATAATTACTTACGGAGATCTTTGCGGACATCTTTGCGGCACTACCACTAAAACCGTCACGCTCTTGTCAGATCATTAGATTTGTATGGGAGGACAAACAAAATTACAAATATCTTTGTTATTTGTGCGTTTATGTTTATACTTCTCATAATTAAAAATATCACACTGAATGTAAAGAAAGCAAAAATGTATGATTTTTCATTTATTGTTGATTGATATTAATTTTTTTACCTAATTTATTTTACAAACATCCTGTCAATCTTTGTTTTTTAGGTTTAATTATTAATTAGTTAACATTGACACAACTTTCCCGAAAGTTTCATAAAAATTAATATATTCAAATAGTAATCATCCCAATTGACCGGGAGCGCCAGTTTATAACCCACGGAGGCACAGAATTGTAATCCCAACAAATACCCAACTGAAACCCGATAATTTCTACTTCACAGCTCAATCAAGGACCTTTGGAACAGATGATCCGAAGCCACGTACGCTAACCACTGAACACTGGCACGTGTAGAGAATTGAGAAATTTCTCAGGTTTCCTCACGATGTTTTTCTTCATCATTTGAGACAAATATTTAATTTCTTAAAATGCACATAACTGAATAGTTAGAGGTTCATGCTCCGGACCGGATTCGAACCTACTTCCTCTAAATCGATGGCAGAGGTGATATCCACTGGGCTATGACGGCTCTTATAGCGGTACAGTAACAATATCCAATCACACAAAAAGGAATGCTAATAGTAACGCGCCTCCCATTATCTGTATTAGTTGCAAAGCCTCCAACTCTCTCCATCAATACATACCTACTTACTAACCTACAAAAATAAAATTGAAGTGTCTGTTTGTGATTTTAAAATTACTGTATTTTTCATGTGCTTAAAGTTATTTGCACGATGCCAAAACACGAATACTTTTTCTTTTAAATTTTTGTCCGTTGGTCTGTCTGTCTGTTTAAGTATGTAGTGAAAGTCGGTTCACCAGGAGGTTATTGACAAGCATATAGCCTCACTTTTATGCTGGAAAAATCCATAGCGCAGGTACTATATGTTATGGCTGTGTGAAAAATTACAACATTTTATGACACTATAATTTAATTAACATTATGAATTAATTCTTTCGACAACATTTTTTGATTTTTTTGACATTATTGATTTCAAATTTTGTTCAATTAAATGAATCAGAAATGAGAGAGAGATCCACAGACGAACCAAAGTAATCTGTATCAGAAAATAAACAATTTTATATCATGATATTAAAGGAATTGGTCCATATCAGGTCTACTCTTGTACCCCGTATGCGTATCATTAAAATTTAAAAAATACAGGGTATTTGTTAAAACCTAAATAAATTAAATGTAACTTAATAAAAAGAAATAAAATAAATAAAGTTTTTGTGATAAATCAATATAGCGCCCTTAAAGCAACTATGACATGACAATTGACAGCAAACGTCAAATCGAGTACTGCATTGAAAATGTCATTAATCCGCCATTATTACCCATATTAGTGTTACATTTCTTGGGAGAGAATGAATATTATTTCGAAAGAATTAAAGTAAATTCGTAGGTTTGGACAATCGAAAATAGTTAAAAAAATATTTTCTTTTATTTCCGCCAGGGTACAATGACTGGTCCTGGGCTCCATATAATTTTGGACCATTTCCTTTCACGCAGACGACATCGCGGGCGTCCACTAGTCCCCATTAGATGATATCACCGCCAAGCGCCGCAGATGAAAGTAATGGCACAAATTGTATTAAGCAAAACGATTTGTGACGAAACTTTTTAGAACGAGACGACTTTATGATAAGTAATGAATTCTTAAAAACGTTAGAATTTATAAATGGTTTTGGTTCCTCTATCTGTTTCTTTATTTGTCTTCTATCTTATAAATTGTTATCTATAAACGTTTGAGAGAAAGAGAGATTTTACAAAAACTGAAAATTGGTCGATCCATGCTCCTAGCCTAGGTAAATAGGTACGTTAGGGAACAATGGAATTTGGTTATGGAGGCTTAGGTAGCAGCTTCCAAATTCAATATCCTCGCCTTTTTCACGATAATCTGATAAACTATCAGCTTTGCTATCAGCTAGATATTAAGCTCTCTTAAAATTCCAAGCTTTAATTATTAATGAGCAATTCTATTAATCCCTATGTTTCAACGGGAAAGGATCTACGCAGGTGAACCCGCGGGTTGAAAATCTGATAAATTCTATATTGCAAAAGTGTTACTCGTGCTTATAGGCCTATGCCTTTTGCCTGTACAAATCTTATAGATAATACTAGCGGACGCCCGCGACTTCGTCCGCATGAAATTAAATTTTTCACAAATCCCTGAACCATGGAGTTTTTCGGGATGAAAGTAGCCTATGTGTTGTTCCAGATTAAAATCTATTTTCATTCCAAATTTCAGCCAAATCGGTTTTGTAGTTGCGGCGTTAAGGAGTAACAAACATCCAAACATTCATCCAAATATTCATACAAACTTTCGCATTTATAATATTAGTAGGATGTGCATTTTAAGAAATTAGTTATCACACAACCGTCTCTCAAACGGTGAAGTAAAAACATCGTGAGGAAATCATACCTGAGAATTTTCTTAATTCTGTAGGTGCGTGAAGTCTACAAATCCGCATTAGGCCAGCGTGGTATATACTATTGGCATGACTCCTATTATTCTGAGAGGATTTTTTTTTATTCTTTACAAGTTAGTCCTTGATTACAATCTCACCTGATGGTAAGTGATGATGCAATCTATGATGGAAGCGGGCTAACTTGTTAGGAGGAGGATGAAAATCCACACCCCTATCGGTTTCTACACGACATCGTACCGCAACGCTAAATCGCTTGGCGGTACGTCTTTGTCGGTAGGATGGTAACTAGCCACGGAAGCCTCCCACCAGCCAAAAACAGTGCTGAACAGTGAGGCGATCATAGGTTGTCAATGATGAGTATATGTAATAGGTGTGGGTATCCGTGAATTCATCCGTACGTATCATTACACCGCTCGATAAGGCGCATCCGGCGCCGCGGTCGTAGCGACACACTTCCGTCTCTTATCTCACGACGGAGAGGTGATTTATTTTGTCACTCCTCACAGCTGTTACGATCGAGAGCTGATGAAGAGTTGGTGTAAGGTGTTTTTATACAAATCAATAGTAATACTATAAAGAGGAAAGATTTGATTGTTTGTTTGTTAGCATTGAATAGGCTTTGAAACGATGGATCGATTGGAGAAGTTATTTCACAAAAAGGAAGCTACAGGGATATTTATTATCCCCGTAATCCCATGGGAATGGGAGCTACGAGGGTGAAACCGCAAGGTTCTGCTAGTCATTAATAACAAGCAAAAATTGGACATACGAGTAAAGCCAAGTGGCTATGAAATACTAACCTTTTCTTTCTTCCAAGAAATAACCACCTAAAAAATAACCCAAAGTTGAGACAGTGGTTTTTAGTGTTCCGTACCACAAAAACGAAAACCTTATAGGATCACTTGGTTGTCTGCTGTGCTACTAGCGGACACCCGCGACTTCGTCCGCGTGAAATTCAGTTTTTCACAAATCTCGCTGGATCCATGGATTTTTCCGGGACGAAAAGTAGCCTATGTGTTAATCCATTCCAATTTCTGATTTCAGTCAAATCGCTTCAGTAGCCGCAGCGTAAAAGAGAAACAAACATACTTACACACTTCCGCACTTACACATCAACTTTCGCCTAAAATATTAGTGTGATGTGATAGTGTGATAATATTAGCGTGATAATGACATAACATCTGTCTTTCGGTGTTAAAGTACGAGTAAGTACTACGTGTGAAGCGATAAAAATATGTCCATGTCCTGAACCCCGCAGGTATACCGCTATTAACTGGATATTGAATTCCGTCGGAAAGTTGTTGGAATATTAAGACGCTCGTCGTGCTGGAATGCTGCGGCGCGAATGCCGAAGTTCATTCCATTACACGCTTATAGTTCATCACAACCAACTTAAGGTTACTCTAGTATTGGGAGATAGTTCAAGAACTATAGCTTGGCAAATTAGTTGATGACACTCCCATTGTATGTGGGCGACAGGGGGGAAGGACTGCGCGAGTATGAAATTGTGCGCGCGGGTCATCACTAACCTCCCGACCCCTGCGGACCATCGGGAGTGTTACGAACGATTTTGCCAAGCTATAGCGAAGTCAGCCGTCTATACATATAATCGTTCGGAGTGCGGAGCGATGATTTTCTGTCTCAGTACTTTGTGAACTTAGTACTATTAAAGCCAGCGTTAGTTAATTTTAAGTTTAGTGTATTTGTGTGCGTCTTTTATTTAAAACTAGCTGACGCCGCGGTTTCAGCCGTGGTTCCCGTTCCCGCAGGAATACGGTGATAATATAAAGCCTTCCTCGATAAATGGGCTATGTGACACTGAAAGAATTTTTCTAATCAGACCAGTAGTTCCTGAGATTCGCGCGTTCTACCAAACAAACAAACAAACTCTTTAGCTTTATAACATTTAAAACTTGTTTCATAGTGGTTACAACTCGTATAATTTGTTAATAAATAGTTCTGGTAAAAATTGTGAATTATATCGTTTGTTCCATTTATTTTTAAATCCACAGCCTCCGTGGCGCAGTGGTATGCTTCGGGATCATTTTATACAAGAGTTAACCTACAAAAGATTTTTTTACTCTTTGGAGACGATATGCTAATTCCTTTTTTCACATTAAAAATAACTGTAGGTTTGTTGAGAAGAATTTCACTTTATCCATCTATCTCTGTTAAAAAATACGAAACAATCAATCTAGCCTTGTTTGTTGCGATGTCCTTTAACAAGCGCCTTCAGAGTTTCCCTCTTTATTTGTAGAATCGTTTCTTTCAATTAAATAGATCCTTGTCTACATTGTACCCTATTTGTTGTGAGGGATTCTTTGTGCCTTTTTTTTCTTCCCAATGGCTATGACTCGGACGAAAAAATGTATTACGTTGGACTCATTACTGAAAAAATGTTTCTATTTTCTTTTTTTTATCTAAAAATTTGAAAAAATAGGTTCCTTTAATTCTTACAAGAGAACCTTTTTAAGCTGCGTTATGGGCATTAAAAATAAAATTTATTTTTTACTACTAGTAAAAGAATAAAATAAAAGTACTCTTCAAACATTAATGACAAATTTTAAAACCAAAATATTTGCTTAAATGTTATTTAATTGCCCAAGTAATTTAGCACTTTTGAACACAACCACAAGGACAACTATTTTATTCTTAATGAAGTCACTCATTGACAACCCAAATACTTAGTCGCGTCTTCTATAACTATGAAGATGTGTGCAACTATCGTTATTCTATTTTTTATTTCAACAATTATCGCTACTACTGTGGACAAACATAAACACGAAATAAGTGACGATAATCAAGTTTCTAAATCAAAAATAAGTGGTAAAAATGATATTTTAAGAAATGCAGAAAACAGAATAATTCCACTGGATCTACACACTGCTGATAAAAACATATTTGGCGACTATAGATCAGAACAAAAGGAAATTACTACAAAAAATAAACAATATGCATCATTTGAAGGTAGTTCATGCCCTACTGGATATGCAAAAATTTACGGCCTTTGTTATGAAACGGTCTAGAACATAAAAAAGGATATTAGAATTATACCTACATGTCGATGGTGAAAGAAGTGCGCTGATACTCAAGTCTACAAGTAAAATACCTAAATAAAAAAATGAAAAAGCTTTTTATTTCCTAAATAGATCTTACAATCAGGTAGGTACGTAATTTTAAACAATGTTTTTTTTTCTCTTACTTGACTTGACTCACTTGATCCAAAATACTTGATAAAGATCTATAGTATTAAAGACGTGAGTGAGAAACGACAGAAAAACATCATCCATACATTTTTCTAGTTTTCGAAGCGTTAGCGATCGTAGAAAGAGAATCGACGTGCCAGTTGGCTAGGGGGGAGATGTTTTGGACACTCATAGGAGACGATGCTGTGCTCATAGGAGACGATGATGTGACCAGTTTATGAGTATTTCATAAGATATAATATTATTTCCGTCTGTTTGGTCAGAAAATCTTAAGTGTATTTGGAATGGTGTTGTTAAATATGTTTCCTGGATTACAACCGAGCAGATTACATTTTAGGACTTAATTACTAATTATATGAACGAAATTGAAGTCAAGGTTTGAAATTTTAATAAAATAGTGTTTGTCATCCTGTGTTTTATTTATGCATTTTAAGCCGTGTGGTGAGGATTATAAATTCTATGGGTAATAAAGAATTTGCACTGTGAACGATATTTCATTTTATGAAGAATTTCCTTTGGTTGTAAAAGTACCTACACACAGACAAAGTGCAAGACATTCGCGTTTGTGTGTGAAATCGAAATAATGTCGGGTCTTCAGGATGTGACATCGGACGGTACTATACTGAAGGCACAGATTAAAGAATAATAGCAGATAGAGCGCACGGAACACGACGGTGTCGTAGCCGTTTCAAATACAAAAATCAAAAACTAATACATTCTTGAGTAAGTACGACACGAAGCGTCGCATCAGTAATTTTCAATATTATTTAAGAAAAATGGCGTTTTTAAATATTTTAAAAACTGTTCACAAAAACTAAAGAAATAAGATGAAGTATTTTTTTATTGGTGATTATTAATGATTAAACGAACTTACCTGTAAGTGAAGTTCTATCATAATTATATGAGCGCCGAGTCCGAAGAGATTAGTAGCAGATATTACACATGTAGTTACGCATAGACGTCACCACTCATCACTTAGTTGAGAAAAAAGTATTTTACCCTCTCCCTTTTGTGTCGTCCACTTGTTGGTCGGACGGTTGTCGCCAGTCATTTAGTTTAGAGTAAGATATTCTTGACTCATTGATGTATTTCCGTGACACCTGGGGCATATACTCGTATATCACTGGGAGGGCGGGATACTAATCTCTTCGGACTCGGCGCTCATATAATTATGATAGAACTTCACTTACAGGTAAGTTCGTTTAATCATTAATTATATTCGCGCCTCGTCCTCGAGATTAGTAGCAGATATTACACATGTAGACTTTGAGAGTATTGCGGAAATAACATCAATGAACAATCTGTAAATATAATTTTATTATTCTATTATTAAATTATATTATCTACTTGAGATTTTAATAACAAAGATTTCTCTTCTCCTTGCTCTTAAGAGCTTGTCTGTCTTAGCCCTATGGGACAAGTTTACCATTCTAGGATAATTAAAATTAATTCGAATCATAAATGGACATTAATTATTTTTATAATAGCTATGTTAGCTAGTTTTAAGTATTTTTATATTAGGTAAAAAAGTATGCCTTACTTCACTTGAATTTATGTAATTGAGTGATCATTGTTATAATAATTTTTTTATTATTATTATTAGTTTACCTAAAGTAGTATCATTATTATCAGTATGATCTTTCTTTGATAAAATTTAGCGAACGTTGTGGAAATCCTACTCCAGCCTGCCGTTTTACGGATCTTATCTAGGCTAACACCGAGCTACGTGCCGCGACGTAGCCTGTCTCATGTTGTGAGCACTGAACCGCTCCAGTTGACCCCACACTCACTGAGTGTTTCCATCCCTCTGGTTCATGAGGTTTCCTAATTCTAATGAATAGGTCATCATACTTCCTTGATGTTGAGGTGTGTTCTAGATAACAGTATGGTAGTAGCTGGACATACGGCTATTTCTACAAAGAAATGTAAATTAATAATGGGTTGTTGAAACCCAGGTTTTTGGAGTCTTAGTTACGTCGGGAATATTAATTGTGCCGAGATAGGTTTTGAATATTACATTTACCTTTACCTTGGACAAAACGAATAAAGTAATAGTTTTGTTTGTAAGATAATCTAAGGTTATTTCTTCATTGGGATGCTATGTACCTACTCAGTTTATCTGAAACTAGATTGGCAGGCAACAACATATTTGGGTTCTTGGTGGTTTTAATTGAAAAATACGTAGGAACAGTAGGATGCTTTTTGCGACATCATTAAATAGGTCTAGGCTCAGTTTCAGTGAAAAAACAAATTTATACCTAATTACCAATTCTGTGGGTACAGATGCATCTTAAATATTAATCAATTTAGTTTGACAGAAATACCACCATTTCTTCTTTAAATAAACGTCGCAATATTATTTCAAGAGGTGATTCTAGTGTGCATCACGGATAATAAGTCTACTTCCCGGGTAATTCAGATTTGTATTCGACAAGAGTTGGAGTGAGACATTAATCCCTGGCCTTTAGGTGAGAATCTTACAGTATCCTAAATAATGAGGGACCCAATCAAAGAGGTACCACGGCTGAGTAAGCCAATAGGGTACAACCATGATGCTCGTGTCTTGTCTGTAAATATTCAAAAAGCAGTAATGCGTTGGGATCGTAATTTAAACTGTAAATGTATAGGTCCATTTGAAAGCGCCTGGGCCTCTGTGCCCAGGATAAGTGTGGCACATTTGTTGTTTATGCGACTTCCAAATGTTATTTATTTATGACTAGCTCCTACATATTTTAAATTACAGAAAAATACAGACAGACATCGTGAATATTAAACAATTACATGCCCACTGTACTTATATATTCCTTAAAGAAGATTCTTAATAAATCAGTTCACACACTATTACTTTCACAAAAGTACATCAGGTGCAGGATCCAATTAGTCGTGGACAAAAAGACCACATTTTGCTACCGCATCAAAGGACTTGTCTCGGTAAGAGACTTACAATTTGAAGGTGCAAATTTATAATAAATTACCTGCGTAAGCGAAGAATGCCAAATCCAAATCGTTAATCACATTTAAAACGAAACTAAGAAAATATATACAGTGGTAAATACCACTAACGCTTACACAGAGGTAACGAACGCTTCCGTATCGGGCGTGTCTGTAGGTAGAACGAAAAAACAAAGAAATGTTTATTTCGAGCTGATTGTAAAATAATTAATAAGATATATTTATGATTGTGAGAAATATTTATATTATTTATAACAGTGAAAAAAGTGAATGTAAATTCTTTAAGAGAAATAAAAATTCTTTGACTACAAGCCAATCAAAATTTGGATGTCCGAATTTATGAGCGAGATCGTAAAGAGTAAAATCAGATAGTTGGATGAGTTCTACGGAATTCATAGTCTGCAATTATATTGCGGAGATTTTATGTTAAAGGCGCAAATGAAAACTCGTTTGCCTTCGTACTTCTTACATATATTATCACGAGAAGTTTCGTGAGGTGAGGGTCCAGTATATAGATACCTCCCATTTTATTCGTGTATGCTACTGCCGTTGAATAGTCAACACGTAGCAAGCTTCGATAGAATAGTCTTTAGAGCAATAAATGGAGCTATCAGCTCTTTATTAATTTATGTTCTATTTCAGTATTACACCGCGGTACACCTGCCGACCTACCTTCACATGCGGCCCCCATCCCGTCGTTGAGGCGTCAGAAAATATTTATACTTTGTAGACATTAATTAATCTTTATTCAATGGACAGAATGTTCTATGTTATTATTTATCCACCAGTCGAAATCAGGTTGAACTGATTTAGGTAAATTCATAACGCTGTTAAAATCATCATGATTTTTCAAGTTGAGATATTTAGGTACATTATTCCATATTTTGAGAACATTTCAAGTTGCGTTTTAATTCGTAATTAATAATTTGTTGGAAGATAATTCGAAAATTGTGTGATCATCACTAAGTATTATTATTATTATTATTATTTTGTCGAAATTTACTTCAACTTGAGTCTTATGAGTACTCTTTAGAGTACGCTTTTTACTTCGTTAATAATTAATTAAACCAAGTGATACTAATAGACTTTTAGTGAGATCGGTATTAGCTTAAACATTCTGAACAGAAATAACCAAACAATAGTCAATCGTCTAAATAGACGGCGGGCTTTTTATATCTTAGTAAAAACGAATAGGGCTTCACCGTGGCAAAACCTTAAATTTGATAAATTTACCCATAAAAAAAGAATCTTAAATGTTCCATTATTCTTTATAATTTTGACTAAAAAATACGCATCTTTTAAGTCAATTGTCGCCACTTGACGTGTTACAACTTTCAGTGTTGTTGTTATATACTCTTATTTTAAATGATTCGTTTTAACAAACAAATTAGTATTTTATAATTCAAAGTATAACACTTCCACATGGTTTTGGTACCAGGAAGGTCCTTGAATCATATAGATTTATACAAGGAAAAAACATAGTGATTTATGTTTCATATATTGAGTAGGTAATTGATAGCCATAGTGCAATGAGGACGTTGGCCCAAGGTAAACATTTGGGATAGCTATCTTGTACAACAGGATATGTATTTCATAATCTTCTATCCAGAATGGAATAGTATTATCGTTTGTATTCAGGAGCGGCGACGTAGACACGCCGCCTGGTGACCGCGCGACGGCCTCCTCCAGGAGTGCGCGTGCGGTGGTCGCAGACAGTGCGTCAGCGGCGAGTTGCGGGCTCGCGGCTCATTGAGCGCCCGCGCGCCTTATGGTTTAAATTTTTTGAAGCTGGCACTTTATTATTGGTGTTTACTGTCTTGTTATCAGAATCTTAATCTCGTTTGAGCCTGGATTTGTTAACTGCTTTCATTAATGACCGCTTTAATTTTAAAATATTGTAATGTAGACCGTCTTTGATAATATTATAAATGTAATAAATGATTTGCAAGTTAGTTGCATACTTCTGGCCAATATTTGTCATTAATGTTCTTCTAAGGTTCTGTATCAGTTCAGGGACGTTTGTATTATGAGCAATTATAAATCTGCCGGAGTACTATGGCCTGGCAGAGGCTCACAGATGTAACTCTGAAGAGTGTTATTAGTCTGCCGTTCTGGTAGACAACTATCTGGCCCCAGTGCGGGAGTGTTTGAAATTTATCATAAATAGGTATGATATGTAAATTCGTAAACTTAATTACTTAGTTAGCACTTAGTGCCTAAAAAGTGGACTTTAAGAAGCCCCTGACAAATTTTAATAGTTTATGATGTTGTACATTATAACCGAGCTAGGTAAAAAGATTTGTCATATCTACGAGTATATTAGGTTACAGTCCCCAGTGGAAGGAACGGCAGCCGTACTTCCGTGCTTCGATACAGTCCCAACTGTTGCAGCTGTGCGACTATTCAGGTTGCTTTAATAATATATTATTTACGTTGATACGTAGGTAAGTACAGAAAAGCGGGTAGATTTCGTGGTGTAGAACACCAACGTCGCATAAATGCGTTGAACAGCCCCAGTGACTGCTCCGGGTGCATTAATAATGTATTATTTACATAGATACGTAAGTATAAAAAAGCGAAAAAATACCTGCTTCAATTTCGTGGTGTAGAACATCAACGGCGTATTAATGCGTTGAACAGCCCCAATGACTGCTCTGGTTGCATTAATAATATACTATTTACGTAGATACGTAAGTATAGAAAAGCGGGTGGATACCTGCTCCAATTTCGTAGTGTAGAACACCAACGGCGTATTAATGCGTTGAACAGCCCCAATGACTGCTCTGGTTGCATTAATAATATACTATTTACGTAGATACGTAAGTATAGAAAAGCTGGTGGATACCTGCTCCAATTTCGTGGTGTAGAACACCAACGGCGTATTAATGCGTTGAACAGCCCCAATGACTGCTCTGGTTGCATTAATAATATACTATTTACGTAGATACGTAAGTATAGAAAAGCGGGTAGATACCTGCTTCAATTTTGCCGTGTAAAACGCCAACCGTCTATTAATGCGTTGAACAGCCCCAATGACTGTCCCGGGTGCATTAATAATGTATTATTTACGTAGATACGTAAGTACAATAAAACGGTGCTTCAATTTCGTCGTGTAGACGTCCTCAGTTTCTTCTGAACTTGATACACTTTCACTTAAAACACTTTGTCGTTTGTGAATTTTTCGTATTCGTAAACTTTATTATAATAACACACACTGCGAAAGAACGTTTACAATGTATTGAGTGGTTGAGCACTAAAATGCGAATGACTGGCGACAACCGTCCGACCAACAAGTGGACGACACAAAAGGGAGAGGGTAAAATACTTTTTTCTCAACTAAGTGATGAGTGGTGACGTCTATGCGTAACTAACACAAATGTTAAGAGTAAAATAACCAATGATGAATTTATACTTATTATGTAAAATAAATAATTATATTTATATAAAAAAAAAGTGTGTCAGCTCCGACGCACGAATGGAGTTTACTCTTTTCAATAGCAACGCTTGAAAAGTGAAAGGTGCGCAACCGAGGTGCAGCGCTGCGTGCGCGCCCGCCAACAGCGTGCACGTGCGTGCGGACGCGCTAGGCATGTGCACGCTATGGCGGCTACGTACGGTGAAAGGTGCGCAGAATAGGTTGCGCACAAAAAACGTACCGAGGGGTATAAATGAAAAATCGATTGTTAAGGAGTAAACTCCAATAAGTTATGAAATGACATGCGTTACGTTTTTTGTGCGCAACCTATTCTGCGCACCTTTCACCGTACGCTGTGCCGCCAATAACTTGCACATCGCACCCATGTGCACGCTGTAGGCGGGTGCGCACGCCGCGGCCTGCTGCACCTCGGTTGCGCACCTTTCACTTATAAGGTGCGAGTATTGAGACGTGCTTCGAGCTAACTTTTTGTTTTTTTTAACATACACACTTTTTTTTTGTTGGTAAACAGTGCACATCGAGTACGGCTTTAGTAATACTTATGTTAAAGAAGACTAAATGTATAGAATTGTAAAATAACTAATAGACTTTATAATATACTTCACATTATATATTTTACTCTTACAATGATATAATCATTAAACAAACAAGCCCAATAACATATAGTATATAGGTATAGTCGCCTATACAGCATACCCTATGTACGTCTCAATACACTCACATCTAAATTAGAAAGTTGCGCACTAAAGGTGCGCACCAAAAACGTGACACTTTTTCGTTAGTTCAGTTGGTTTTACCCCTCGGATTTTTCTCATACCGGGCGCCTTATATATAAAAAAAATCGATTCTTAAGGAGTAAACTCCAATAATTATTTATTAGAGGAGATTTATAACGATACTAAAAAAATATTGAAATATCGATGCACAAAGTTGAGAAATTAAATACAATATAAAACATAACGTGACGTCACAAATGTTAAGAGTAAAATAACCAATGATGAATTTATACTTATTATGTAAAATAAATAATTATATTTATATAAATAAATATAATTATTTATACATCCTTCCCTCGCGACAGTCGTACAGTTAAGACGTGTATTCTGTGTTCCGTTTGAATTTAATTATATACCTAGTAAATTCGACTCTGTCACGTTCGGCGCAAGTGTCATTATGCCTCGGCCAACCCAAGTGAACAAATTGTTGGAAAGTGCAATGGGATCGGCATCGGATTCTGAGCGCTCAGACGCAGTGCCCGAAGACTCAGTTTCTAAACAGCAACCGCGCACACAGCGTAAGCGACGCCGCTCAAATGAAATAGAATTCCAATTAAATGATTTCAGGGCAGAGATAAAATTTATGCTTGAAACCTTTATGGAAACGCAAAATAACAGATTAGTAGGCATCGAAACTCACCTCAAGGAGGTAAAATGCCAAAACGAGACCATACAATCAAGAAGTATTGATATTGAACAGTCTCTTAAATTCTTAACGGATGAGTTTAGATCATTGGAGAACAAAATTGCCACCATGGAAAACGAACGACGTTGTTTGTTGTTGCAACTGAGGCAACTCGAGGATAAATTTGAGAGCTGTGATAAAAAAAGCATAAAAACTTGTATAGAAGTTAGAAACGTACCTAAGCAACCCCACGAGACTAAAGAGGTACTATTCTCATATGTCGTTAGCTTATGCAAATACATCACTAAGTCGGAGTTAAACCATCTGGAAGTACGTGACGTGTATAGGCTGCCTAGTAAAAAATCGGACGCAAAGAGCTCGAGTCTCATTGTAGAACTAACAAACACACTACTAAAGGCTAAATTGTTAAACGCAACAAAAAAACATAGCCGAGAATTCTCTGATCAGTTAAATTCGTCAAACTTGGGACTAAAAGGTAGTAATCAACCGATCTACATATCCGAGCTATTAACACCTAAAACTAAAAGGCTACTTTTTCTGTCAAGAGATTTCGCAAAGTCATCACAATTTGCCTATTGCTGGACTACGAATGGTAATGTTTATTTACGCAAAAAAGATGGGGCTCCGTACATTCATGTTAAAAATGAAGAAGGTCTAAACGAAATTATTAGAAAATACAGTGGTGAAAAGTGACTAGGTTGTGTCCATAATACGTTATTTTATATTGCTTATTTTTCATTTTATTGTGCCTGTTCCTTTAAATACTACTTAGTTATAATTTGTTTACACTGTGTGTCAACTTACATTTACAATTCACTTATGAAACTTACTACACACGACTACAAACCATACTATTACATGTTTTTATTCACAAGTATTTTGAACACTAAAAATCTGCTGAAATTCCCTGTGTGCTTATCATTCGTGCAAGGTAATTATAATATATATTACAGACGACGCCGTTGCAAGCGAGCCGCTACTACAATCTACCCGCAACTTCCAAAATATATTATTTCGTTTCCATACACTATTTTCTATACCTGTAATATCTTATTGATTTTATTACTCATGATTTTCTTTTTTAACCAATCATTGTATCGCTCGTACCGTATTCTTATTGAACATTTTATCTCGCGTTTTTGTATATTTCAAACAATTATGGTGTACCTACTGCTATGCATAGGTATGTCTATCACCTTAATTATAAAATTATACTTTTCGTCACATATTTTATCTTTTCATCACTTAAATGGATAACATAACTAAAATTATAGATAATTTGGACAATGTTAATTTGCACCAATCTTTTGTATGTAGTCCGGATAATTGCTCAAGTTACATGCAAAGTACAATTAATGACATGTTAATATTAGCGCAAAACATTCGTAGTATTCAGCAAAATATAGATGATTTTTTAATTTTTCTTGATAGAATTTCTATTGAACCCGACATTATAGTGCTGAGCGAATGTTGGCTAAGAAGCTGCCAATTTGTGCCACAAATTGATAATTACACTTCTTATACAACAACGAATTGTTATAATCAGAACGACGGTATAGTTATATATATTAAAAAATCTATTCAATCTGTAACACATGAACCTCATTTCTCAGACGCAAATTGCTTAATTACGACAATAAATAACTTATCAATAGTGTCTATTTATAGACCACCCTCTTTTAAAAACACGAATGCTTTTATTGAATCCCTGGACTATACACTCAAATCTTTAGAAAAAACTAGACATGTGGTTTTAATTGGTGATATAAATATTGATATTAAGTCCGATAGTGTTGATCGAAACTGTCATAATTATCTAAATTTGACATCATCTCATGGCCTATTACCTACTCATTCGTTCCCAACTCGACTTAATAACTGTCTTGACCACATCTTCTGTCGGTTTAACAAACCCTCGACTACGCTTGTAATTCAGAATTGTTTGACAGACCATGACACTATCCTAATATCCTTAAAAATGAGTTTCATAGAAAATAGAAATATAAGTAACCTACAAACTAAACTCAATTTCATTGGAATAAAAAATGATCTTTTAATTACAGATTTTCAACCAGTACTTGATACTCAAAATTGTATCATTGCCACTGACTTTCTTGTTTCTACTGTGTCTAATATCATAGCAAAAAATACTTCACAGCGTATTAGATCGAACCGTAAAATTCCACAAAAGCCATGGGTTACATCTGGTTTGTTACGTTGTTTAAAACATAGGGACAAATTACATATGAGTGTAAGGAAAAGTCCCGGCGATGAACTACTAAGAATAACTTATAAAAGGTACAGAAATTTTTGTACTAGTCTACTTAAAAAAATAAAACAACAACATAATAAAACCGAATTAGAACTTGCTAGTCAGACTAATCTAAAGAAAACTTGGGAAGTATTAAACAATATTACCAATCTTAAATCTAAAAATCTAGATGCCCGTGATCTTCTAACAATTTCCGGATGTCCTAACCAAGCTGTTGCGGAAATCAATGAGTTCTTCATTAACATGGGTAAAAATATTGTAGAAAAAATCCAATCCCCTTACGGAAGTCCTACTAAATTGTGTACAGTTTCGCCCTTAACTTCATTTGTGTTACTCGAAACAGATATTAGTGAAATTATAAAAGTTATAAATTCCCTTAAAAATTCTAGTTCCGCGGGCTTAGATAACATATCGACTATTTTACTAAAACAGAACAAAGAACTGTTTTCTGCTTTACTGTGCCATATTTGTAACTTGGCTTTTTTGCATGGCCAATTCCCACTTTCCTTTAAAAAATCTGTTGTAACCCCAGTCTATAAAAAGGGTGACAGAAAAGTAATTAGTAATTATAGGCCAATATCTATCTTACCAGCATTCTCTAAAATTCTTGAGCGACTAATCAACGATAGATTGATAAACTATTTGGAATTAAATAATTTACTGTCGCCTAATCAATATGGCTTTCGTAAAGCAAAGTCCACCTCAGATGCTGTATCTGATCTTACCAATTGTATAGCCAGTAAACTAGACCATGGAATGAAGTGTATTGCTATATTCTTGGACCTCGAAAAGGCTTTTGATACAGTGTCTACTTCTCTACTTTTGAATAAAATGGAACAAATAGGGATTCGTGGTTTACAACTCCGTCTGTTTCAGGATTACCTAAGTAACAGAACACAGTGCGTTAGAATTGGAGATCAAATCAGTACATCACTACCAGTAGTTCACGGGGTCCCACAGGGAAGCATTCTTGGCCCAACATTATTCCTTATCTATATAAATCAACTTTGCAACCTTAATTTAATAAATGGTAGAATTATTACCTTCGCTGATGACACTACTCTTATTTTTTGGGGCCAAAGCTGGGAAAGTGTTTTCTATAATGCGCAGCAAGGCTTTAACTTGGTACTTTCCTGGTTAAGAACTAATCTTTTAAGTTGTAATGCTGAGAAAACAAAATATCTTTCTTTTACCTTACTACATTCCTCACAACCACCGATGGAAAAATTCAATATACGTGCCCACAATAATCTATGTCTTAATTCAATTAATAATAGTACGTGTAAATGTTCCTTCTTGGAAAGATCAGACCATATCAAATACTTAGGAATAGTCATTGACAACCAACTTTCCTTTAATATTCATATATCCAATCTAACAAGCAGAATCCGCAAGCTCATCGCCATCTTCAAAAATATACGACACATAGCTGACAAAAAGATTTTAAAAATGTTGTACTTCACTTTATGCGAACCCCTTTTAACTTATTGCATTGATTCATGGGGAGGTGTAAATAAGACACGTCTTCTTAACCTAGAGCGTGCTCAGAGAGCTGTTCTTAAAGTTAGTAATTTTCTTCCTTACAGATACCCAACAACCTCACTGTATAAAGAATGTGGAGTACTCACAGTACGACAGCTTTTTGTTCTCAAAATAATTTTGAAACAGCATAAGTCAGTAGACCAAGCTCTGATAAATAAATTAAAGAATAAACGCAACAAAAACAGAATTTGCAAATCGTCTAGATTCTACACATCTTTTTCCCATAATTTTTTCCCTTTTCTTGGAAGTTTTATATATAATAAGGCTGACGCAGTTCTTTTAATTCACTCACTATCTTCTTTTCAGTGTAAAAGAAGAGTACATGACTGGCTCCAACAATTAGACTATGTTACTACTGAAAATCTGCTGTCAATTCTGAAATAATACTTATTTTTCATTATCTAACATATATATATATATATATACATATTTATTTCTTCTTATTTATAGCATACAAGCAGACACACACACACACACACACACACCTACACACACACACACACTCACACACACACACACACACACACACACACACACGCATGCACACGCTGCTATGTTTTGTACGTGACATAAGATTGTTACATCTAAGCAGGGAAGAGCACAGGTGTCTATAATACAAGTTCTTTCTTAGTTTAGATACCTGTTACTCATCCATTAATTATAGTGTTAAGCTATTTTTACCTATTATGTTACGGTTTTATAGAGAATAAACGATTATTATTATTATTTTATTATTATTAACTACATGTGTAATATCTGCTACTAATCTCGAGGACGAGGCGCGAATATAATTGATAATTATATTAATTGTTGTTAGTGTTAAATTTTTAAATACAAATAATGAAAAAAGTTTGTATATGCGTATGTCAAGGAGACGCGTGACGTTTGGGGGTTTTATGGGTTTCACCAGCTTCACCACGCTGCTTGTAAAGACTCATTCTGACATTCTTTATTCTGTGACTGTAGGATAATGTTTCGTACAACAGAGAGTGACAAAGAAATGTACGCTGTATGTTTGTCACTCTCTGTAGATTGTTCTGATTTACGAAATATTATCCTCTACAAACAAGGTGTCCATAGAATAATTATCTGTAACTTGACAGCTAGTTCAGCCAACAACAATCCAACAAAATTAAAAAAAAATACACTTGAAATTTCCCTAGCTACGAGAGTACGGTTGAATAGTCCCGAATAGCTCAGTGTTAGGGCAGCTGTCGGAGCTAACTCAATTCTCGTAATCCGTTTAACTACAAACATGATTCAATTTGTGTAGCCCCGACTTTGTGAGTTGTATCTCTTTGACCTGGCGCCTGGAATTTATGTTTGCTTTGTCTTAGCCGTCATTTAAACATTTACGAGTAAATTTAAAGTTCATAATTTTATTTTAAACTGCTAACTACATGACGAAACAACTTCCCTTTGGCACATTTGAGTTATTCCCGATAAAAAAAAGAAGACTCAGAAGTGATTACAAAAATATGAAAACTAATGTCGAACAAAGGTTATTCACAACATTTGTCAGGACAACTTAATTAACAAATCAAACTGTAACCAAAATAAGGCCCTAGAATGGCAGAGAATGACCTTGAGTGAAGTCACGCACTTGTGAACGTTGTATGTAGGGTTAAAGGTACCTTTGACTGTTAACAAACAATCCCCTTTTCCCCTCAAGTTACTCTCCCCCCTATCCCAAGTAACCCATTAAGAATTATACAACAAGAGATGTGGACATCTCGAACGCCACGAGCACATTGAAGCCGTCCGTACCGCAAGTCGTTGCAACGCGGCGATAACAAAACCCTCTTTATACTCATAAATCATAAATCATTTGCCAGAATGTGATCATATACAGATATTGTTACATTTTAATGTTCCTACACAATCTGCCTCATAGGCGTGCAAGCCGAGTACATTATTATAATTTTTATTTACTAATATTAGAACTGTCAATCATTTATAATGTCATTTCATAAATTAAAGTCATATAACAAACATAATAAAATAAAATTAAACCAAAGTAATATTGTCAAAACATTAAGTATACATTTACATGTTATTAATATAAAATAATTTGTCATTAAGGAACTCTGCTACTCTCTCTTTCAATTAGTTTAGTAATTTCTTGGAAAAAGAAAACCTAATATATCAGGTGCTCAAGATCCATATCCGAACATACTATACTTTACTATAGAGGCATTTTAACCACTTTGTAGTAAAACAATTGATATCTCAACCGCCGTCTAATGAAAACCCTACCTTTGAGGTAAGCCTCCGCCGGACAAAACATCTCCTAAATACTATCAGGAGATTCGGAATCTCAATTAAAACAATGTGCCCGCATCGCGTTTGAATCAAGTTTATTTGCTCTTAAAGTAATTTAATACCACTTTTAAACCTGCCGGCTAAAAGCTTTGGCTCTCACAATGGTTGTGGATCGAGAGCCTGCAATACCCAAACATACCTTATTTTAGGAAGGCCTTTTTTATTTATGTATTGAAATGATTTAACAATTAGTTGTATATAAGCTATTCTCCTCAAACTGGCTGAGAGCTTGCCAGCCTTTTTTCCTATATCTATTTCCATAGGTAAGTACGATAGTCAATTATGGAATTTACAGGTGACTTTTGTGGAGTCATTGCCATACATTTTTCTAGTTTTCGAAGCGTTTGCGATCGTAGAAAGAGAATCGACGTGTCACTTAGCTACAGGGGCTGCTACCTTTCAAAGCCACCATAATTGGTTACTGTAGCTTAAGTGCTATGAGTTATGTGATTGGCTACCGTACTAATGTATGGAATAGTATGGAGCAAAGGCCTTTAGAACACCTCGACGAATCGACATTTAAAAAAGTCCTGGCCGAAGCCTTATGTCTACTACCAAAAAAGTACAAAATTCGGTTATGCGAATCACACCTGAGCACACTTCAGACGCTGAATCCTTTTCTGACGAACACGTCATGGACATCATCCATCTATGGTATGATAGGCTGATTTTCGGTCTTCCTAAAATGAGGTTTTTTTTATCCTTTACAAGTTAGGCCTTCTCACCTGATGGTAAGTGATGACGCAATTTAAGATGGAAGCGAACTAACTGGTTAGGAGTGGGATGAAAATCCACACCCCTTTCGGTTTCTACACGACATTGTACTGGAACGCTAATTCATTGGCGCTACATTTTTGCCGGTAAGGTGGTAAATAACCACGGCAGAAGCCAAACCTAGACCAATTGAGAAAACCTCAATCAGCCCAGCCGGGGATCGAACCCAGGAACTCCGTTATGTAAAACCGCGCATACCGTTATCGAGGTATGTCTAGCTATCGCAGGCTGTCGGTCTATTGCGGTGTTTTTGTTGGAAACGTGTTCGGTGCCGAAATTTGTAAACGCGTTAAAGAATTCAGCCGCGGATTGAGCGAGTGTAAAATATTCCACATTCATCGTGTTGCGAGTTACGTAGATATCTGCTACGAATGGTTGTATGTACTATTTACTATTTTTTTATTCTTTACAAGTTAGCCCTTGACTACAATCTCAACTGATGGTAAGTGATGATGCAATCGATGGATGCGGGCTAACTTGTTAGGAGGAGGATGAAAATCCACACCTCTTTCAATTTCTACACAACATCGTACCGGAACGCTAAGCCGCTTAAATCATAAAGTCTTTGGATTTTCAGACGTTTCTTTACCGTAGTTCTTTCAGAAACGGCTTGGCACCGCCTTCAAAGTCATCAGAAGGTACCACATGCGATGTTATTTTTTGCTTTTTAGTTTATTCTTGTGATTTTGAAATCGGTTGAATGTTTTTGTTAAAAAAAGTTTATTTTATTACTAGCGGACGCCTGCATCCGCACTTAGACCTCTTTAATCCAACCCTTACAGTAGTATCGCTGTAAAAATGGAGTAACTTCTTCCGTTTTCCCAACATTTCCCTTCACTGCTCTGCACTTTTTGATCGTAGCGTGATGAAAGTATACTATAACCTGCCCAGGAGTGTGAAGAAGAATTGTACCAAGTTTCATTAAAATCCGTTCAGTAGTTTTTGTTTCTATAACGAACATACAGACAGACAGACAAAAATGTTACCGATTGCATTTTGACATCAGTATCGATCTCTATGTAATTGATAGTTATTTTGGAAATATATTTCATGTACAGAATTGACCTCTCTACAGATTTATTATAAGTATTAGAAGAAGACTAGCCCACGCCCTGCGGTTTAACCTGCGTATAGGTTCCGTTTCCGTAGGAATACGGAGTAAAATATTGACACTCACAAATAACGTGGCGGCGGCTTTCTAGTGGTAAAAGAATTTTGATAATAAGTTCAGTGCATTCAGAGATTACCCCCTACAATACCACGAACTTTACCTCTTTATACAATCTCTACACCGAGGTTATTCTATTTCCGCAAGTTGAAATGTTTTCGTTCCCACTGCAAACACCCCAGAACATAGTTAGTTAAAGTCGTTAAGCTAGCTGTTAGCGATTTTTTTTTGTTTAGGTAGGTATATCTGCTGATGTCCTTAAGTTTTCCAAAACCGAAGGTTGCCTGGAAGAAATCGCTACTTAGCGATTAGGCTGCCTATTGTATGCTGATCTCTTCCTAATTTGTTTTTTATTTCACTTGTTTTTGTCTTTGTGGTGTGCAAATAAAGTATATTTATCTTATCTTATATCAGTCACTGAAGTGGCAAGGGCACATAGTTCGAAGAGCCGATGGACGTTGGAGTCCCAAGGTACGGAAGGTGGACAGAGGTCATCAAACGGATTGCAGGGAGCATCTGGATGCTGGCGCCTCCATGCAAGTGGGCTATGTCCACCAGTAGACGTCCGTCGGATGATGATGATGATGATCAGTATCAGTGGCTATATTACAGTCTCAGTCAACTAACTAGAGGAAAAAAGAAAAAAAGTTTTAAAAACTAAGTCAAAAGATCAAAATTCACAAGAAAACTGAAAAAGCCGTAACGTATTGCTCGTGTAGGATTAAATTCCCGTCACGCCTCTCGGCAATTGATATTGAACGCTGAATGAAAAATACAACTTATTCTGCACTGGGATGTATCGTTTCATCCCTTGCTTGCACGTGAGTGAATGAATAAAATATGCTTTTCCACCACTTGCTACTTGTTCGGAAATAACTTAAATCAATACCTACATATAAATAAAATTGAAGTGTCAGTCTGTGGTTCTTCTGTGTTTATCTAGTGCAGTTATTCACACGAGACTAAAACTAACTTTTTTTCGTTTTTGTCTGTCTGTCCATTTGTCCGGGCTAATGTCTGGAACAGCTGAACCAATTTTAATGGCCCCTTCAAATAGCGGGACAATTAGAAATAGATTTATTTCTGGATTAACACTTTTCATCCCGGAAAAATCCATGGTTCCAAAGTCGCAGGCGTATTAAAAAAAAGAAAAAGACTAGGAGTTGCTGAAAGGCATAATATTTAAATAAGAGGTAATTTATTGACAGCTCGTCCGGGTTAAGTAAGCCATTTTTATATCTGTCTCAAACTAATTGAGTGTTTAAGTCAGAAGGGTATGGTTAGATAAAACTACAGGCATATAAGACTTAAAACACGTACACACCACCTACAGTTGTCCTAATAAGTTCCTAAGCCTAAGGTTGCCTGGAAGAGATCGCTACTAAGCGATAAGGCCGCCTTTTGTATTCTACTTTTTCTTATGTTTCTGTTTTGCTTGTCTTCTTTTATTTTTTGTGGTGTACAAATAAAGAGTATAAAATAAATAAATAAAATCTACGCCTGATAGACAGGTATATACAGGGCAGCGCGTTATATAGCGTGCAAAAACTGTTTGATATGTTTGATAAGCCGCCAAACAATATTGCTATGTGCAAGACAGAAATGCACAGTTTCCGGCGAAACTAGAGCACAGAAGTCCGTACGCCATAGGTTAACAGATACAGCGCATTATTGAATGTATAAAAACTTTTTTTTTTTTCTAAAAATGTATAAAAGCACAAAAGATGAGAATTTTCCTATAGAATTCTACGTTAAGATGTCATTAGGAAGTAAGTATACTTCAAAACTAGTTGGCTTTACGAAAATAAAATAAAAAAGAAATACGATTTTACAAAAAGAATCCGGAACAAAGCTGATCACCATTATTATTCTATCACAAGCACCCTAGTATTAGAATAAGCCCACAACAAACACAGGCGTGTGTTGTGTATTCTATTCTTTGTGATGACACGAAATAAGTCTCAGTAATTCACAAACGTCCGCTCCAATTAACCAATTCGCCACTTTAATCTGACCGCAGGGTACGGCGCTCGAAGCGAAGTGCTCTAAAATGCACCGAGACAAAGCCTCGGCATACAATATTTAGGCGTTGTCTCCAGTCTCGGTACATAAATTCAAGCGCAAAATTTCTAAGCGCCACATCGCCATGTTTTATTGAAAGAAGTACAAACATAAGGCGGGTTTTACACTGACCACATGCTCCTCGCACCGCTGCTCGCGCTGCCACGATGTTGGGCACTCACTGCTCTACTGCAATAATCGCGACGCCCCGTACTTGTGCTTTGAATCGCGCTAAAAACCGACAAATTAAGGAGCGGTTGGCAGAAAAAGCGAAAAAAGCGGGAGCACACGAGCGGTGCGGCGCCGCAACGTTGTTATGTCACAGCGACGCCGAAGCAGCATTGGGCAGTCTGTTAAATAAAGTAATGCTGTGATGCATAGATAACTGAGCGGTGCCGCTGCGGCGTCCTGCATATAAAAATCAATAATATGACAGACGCACCGTGTGGCTTCACTCTTACTTCATCACACGACGTCACGAAGTCTCTGCCTTCCTCCCCCGCAACTTCCCACGCACGCATTTGTACAGTGTGTCCTGTAAGGTATGAGTTCGGAGCCGACTGCAGACAGCAGTAGCTTGTGACATGGCTCCACACTGATTTCTATGTATTCAAGAAATACCCTCCAGATAAAGTGTTGCTAGATTCCGGAACTACGTAAGTTTGAGACGAATCTAATAGCACTGTATATCTTTATACTGCAAGCATTTGACAAACATAAAGCTCTAACAAATCTAGCAAATAATCGATTATACTCATAATTTGAAAAAGTTCATCGTTGTTTTATAAGTAGCCCTGAAGTTTTTAAGGTCAGTTCTTCGGAAATAACTGAACAACTTTTCTCCTACAATTAAAACCATTAAAGACCAAGAAAAACTTTCTAAAGGTATTGTATGTTGGTATGTGTTATGCTTAGACAAAAATAGATACTACAGTTGAAATCATATTTTATTAGTGTAAGCAATAAATGTTTGCGTCCAGTGTATAAGCATCTTAAGACTCATGATATATGTAGGTAGATATTTGTAAATAATCCGGGGCGTCCACCGTCCAACGCTCGGTCAGTTTGTGACTTGCGAGCTTCGTGAATTTCACATCTACTTTATTTATACGTTGAAATAAAGCCTTGATAACGTGTCGCGTGCCACAAGAGACTTCTAGAATAGAATTTTACAACAATTTATACCTATAAGTCAATCTTTATTTTTTTTAATTCAAGTTAGTCCTTGACTACAGGCTGATGGAAAGTGATGATGCAATCTAAGATGGAAGCGGGCTAATTTGTTAGGAGGAGGATGAAAAATCACACCCCTTTCGATTTCTACACGATATCGTACCGGAACGCTAAATCGCTTGGCGGTACGTCTTTGCCAGTAGGGTGGTAACAAGCCACGGGCGAAACCTCAACATCATCACAAACATCAACAGCTGAAGGGTATGGTTGCCAGTAATTACTGTAATATCACTGGATGGAGTGAAACTGAAGTGGCAATAGGCAGGCCAGTTTTGTCTAGTTAGTTAGTTAGTTTGAAGAGCCGATGGACGTTGGAGTCCCAAGGTGCTCGCCCCAAACCGGAAAACGCAGTGTTGGTCGACCTCCGGGAGGACCGAGGACATCAAGCGGGTTGCAGGGAGCCGCTGGATGCTGGCGGCTCGAGACCGTTGTGTTTGGATGTATATACAAGAGGCCTATGTCCAACAGTGGACGTCCATCGGCTGATAATGATGATGATGAAGTGAATCTTGCTAATATGCAATCATTACCAAGATACAGGTCCCGTCTGTGAACCTGAGACACAGTTAAGTATGTGCATCGCTTCATGTATGTAATTTCACTGAACGTTTGCCGATAAAATTACAGGCCTGAGGCAAGCTTCAGGCCAAGACATAACACAGCAATGCATTTCTTGAGCAAAGTTTTGTCTTGTTCAAATTTTCTTGACCTAAGGCTTCCAATTTTTTGTTTTTATTTGGACTACATGTGATTTATTTGTGTGTATATAGCTTTAAAATCGGGCACGTGCCAAAGTTAATTTGATTTAAATAACTCAACTAAAGCCTTGACAAACATGATTCGATTTGGAGCAGTCCTCCGCCCATTTACTGTCGCCCTTTTAATATTTTAACCAAAACAATATTCCATTAATAGTTACTGGTTTTTGCTCTATTTCAATGTATTCGGGCTAAATTAATTTTGGGAGTTGGCACAAACTTTCTAATTAGAAAAGTTGGAATGGTTGTTCCGAAAAAAGTTAAAACGAAAACTATAATGTAGATTCATATTGTTTTAAACTCTCTCTAAATGTATAACAATTCTTGTATATTGTTACAATAGGCGAGAATTCGTAAATTTCTTACTCTTATGCATAGGCACTACAAAAGCAGATATGCGTAGGGTTAAAATAACTTACTTTTACGCTTTATTCGCGCACAAATAATGTATGTTCTCGTGTACTAGCATAGCAGCTGCGTTATGCGTATGTATACAGGTTGTTCCGTAAATATTACGACATACTCTACAGGGTGATAGCTGACACCAAGGCCTACTAAAATAACGCAATATATGTTAGCCGGAATTTTACGGATTTTAAGTTATATTGAATTTTGTACGAAATACAAAAACAACATAATATTTAACTACTTTCAAATGAAATCTACCTACTCCTATATGTTGTTATGTTTTCCGCCAGCTAAAACTATAAAATCCCGCCAACCCACATTGGAGCAGCTTGGTGAGTCAAAGCTCCATTTCCCCTGTATGTAGTAAAATAGGCAGATAATGTTGATATAATTACGTTGAAACAAATCTTTGACCCTAGAGCATCTTGGATTGTGTCTCTAAGGCCGATTGTAGCTACTTTAGTAAATTGACAAAGTTTAGTAGGGCATGAGGGTAGTTGATAAAAATCAAGTGTCACACAGAGAGTAACTCGGGCCCAAACAATATATTATTTAGAGTAGACACAAGTGGGGCTAGATTAAACTAGACAAGTAGACAAGTCGGTTGAACTACTCTCGTAACGCTAGTACGGAGCGTTACCATTTATCTGAGTGCTAAACTCGAAAACGACTCGACCAATTCGGCTAATTTAATTTTTCATATATTCGTTAAGGCAGTAAATGATTTTATACTTAAAATAAATCTGAGGTCAAATATAAACGACAGTTTTATCTTCCCGTCCATTCTGTGGCAGCAAGATTAATATTATGGGAACCAGAGAATGTAGTAAACTAGAAGATTAGAATACAAATAAAATCGTAACATACCTGTACATAATTATAAAATCTACCAGAGAATATTCAGTAGTGATTACCATTTGATTTATATGATTGATTGACTTGATAGAAACTCCCAAAAGATTTTTGGTTAAACTTGAAAATTCATTATACTACTTGCTACCTGGCAGCTACCTATTAATCACTAGAGTTTAAACAGACGAGACAGTGACAAATCAATTACACATAATTACCGTAAATACTCTATTATCTTTAAGCGTAGATAAACGTTATACCTAATTATGATAGTATAGTAATTATTACATGCTAAAATTAGTTAAGAGGTTTGAATTTTTTAATTAACTGTTTACTTATGAACATCAAAATCAGTGAAGACATATAAATACTACTACGCTCTATCCATGAATGTCAGTCCAAAAAACTTTGAAAAATAAATGACTTCTAGAGCGAGAAAATATAATAAGAAACTTAAGTTAACTTATCCTAATAGCTTTCAGAGGCATATTTTTGGAAATACTTAAACAGGTATCAAATCATTTTACATCAAGTATTCGTACTTTAACGACTCGCACCACGGCCAGGATTCCATCCTTGTAGGAAAGGAGGTATGAAGCTTAGACCACGCTGTTGGCGCTATGCAGCCACGTGCGAGTCGAACTCGCGCACGAAGGGTTCCGTACCGTTATCTATAAAAAAGAACAAAATAATCACGTTTGTGGTACGTGAGCCCACTTAAATATATGTTTTGTTATGTTTTTTGTATTTTTTGTTTCAGTGGCAACAGAAATGCAGTACGCGATAGACGGACGGACAGTCACGCATTATAAAAATGTCTCAATGTGTAAGGAACCTTAAAAATTACTGTTAGAGTGGCGACCGTCTTACCGGATCGCATTCGCAACAGTTTATCACTTCTAGTCACAGAAGAAGATTCGAGAACCATTGGTAGGCACTTAATACGTAAAGTGAAACAGAGGGTCTCGCTGATGTGTATCTTAACAACAATAAAAGGTCTGCGTTTGCTGAGCTCGGCCTGTTTGAACTTTGTATCTGTGAATACACAGTGCTATTTGTTTATATTGTTTCACTCACATAGCAGAAAGTAACTAAAATCCATACTAATGTTATAAATGTAAAAGTGTGTGAGTCTGTTTGTTTGTCCGTCTTTCACGACAAAACGGATCGACGAATTGACGTGATTTTTTAGTGGAGATAATTGTAAAGATGGAGAGTGATATAGGCTACTTTTTGTCTCTTTCTAACCTCCCACTTCCCTAAAATGGGGGTAGAAGTTTGTATGGAGCATTTTGTAGGGTAGGGTAGGGTAGGTAGGGAAGAAGCGCACATAAGTCAAAGCGAAGCTTGACCGGGTCCGCTTGTTATATATGACTAGCTGACGCCGCACCGTTTTAACCCGCGTGGTTCCCGTTCCCGTAAGAATACGGAGATAATTTACAGCCTATAGCCTTCCTCGATAAATGGGCTATCTAACACTGAAAGAATTTTTCAAATCGGACCAGTAGTTCCTGAGATTAGCGCGTTCAATCAAACAAACAAACTCTTCAGCTATATAATATTAGTATTGATATGGAATAGCATGCCTTTTGGTATAAAGTATTTTGAAATAAAGAAAGCAAAGAGAATTTTGACGGCCGGTTGATGCAGTAGGTGATTTTGCCTCCTGCATCCAAGGTTGGTTGGTTGCTTGGACAAACGCATTTTCATGACTAAAACTGTTTTTCCAAAGTTAGGACAGTACATTCTGTCAATGTGCTAGATAGTATTCTTCTAATATATTTATTTATTTTTTTTAAGCATGGCATAAAAATAACACATTTAATTTATTATAGAAACAAGTTAAATTAAAGATCAATAAAAATTTTTCAATTAGAAAAAGATTAAATTATATCCCATAATCCATGCAAATTGAAAATAAATTACCTACTATTTATTAATAGTTATATCTTAATAGTTAAAATGGTATAGGAGATTTCAATACTTAAAAGTTTTATGAAAAAAAAAATTAAAGAAAGGAAGAAATTAAAAAAAAAAATACAATTTTATCACTTCAATAGACGACGTTCGATTGAAGAGGTCTCAACCGCCAATTGAAAAATATAGGTATTAAACCTGTATTTTTCAATTGGTAAAATTGAAGTGGTTTGAAAACCATAAGTTTTGAAATAAAATGTCTAAACAAAATTAATCATAATCATTTTTATCGTGGCCCTTCTATTCGTTGTCTTATCTACAGATACGGCGGCCTTAATGTAGACATTAGAAAATAACAGACGTGACATAATAGCATAAATAGTAATGATAAACGGTATCTAAAATGTGAGATTAACTTTATGGTTATTTCATGTATTTGAATTGCACTTTAATAAACATAATTAGGGCTGTACCATAACAGGATCTACAAAGTCAATTAAATGCATATCACTTAATAACTATAAAGAAATATTTCAGTAATAACCTTTTATACCTACCTAGTAAAAATTATACAAATATCAAAACTATTCAATGACCGTCGCTATTCTGAGCTAAAACTGTTAATTTACGATTGAATTGGATCTTAGATAGGATTATTTTCTAATAAAACATTTTTTTACCCAGTCATTCTAAATAGGAACTTATTAAGGATTTTGACATCGATATAAAAACTAGCATCCTTATCTTCTTATAAGCGGCTAAAAGATCTGTTTGTTTGTCGACGATAGATTTCTTGCGTAACTGTCAAAACGAAGCTTGAATGGTCCGTTATGAAATGAAAAAAATATTTATAGATATATAAATACTTAGCTGACGCAGATGCTATATTATCAACTAACCCACTAATTTTTATATATTTTTATTATTTATACTATTGATATTATCAACTAACCCACTAATTTTTATATTATGTTAGTAGTGTTAATTTTCATTTTATTATTATTTTTTGTAAGGACTGCATATAGCAGTGAAAGCGAATTACTAAGATACCAACCACTAAAAGACAAACAATTTTCTTTTCTTTAATTTTTATTTTGTTCTTTTTAAATTTATGGTTTGACGATTTTGCTCAGATGCTCTCTTTTAAATCGACCCGCTCTATAAATCATGTACTCTATGTAGCCGAAGGAAACTATTCAGAGAACTGATAACCCTAATCGTTCACTTATTCATGTTTTCACGTTTTGTCGAGTCCAGTTTCAGTTATCATAGACGCAAATAAATCAGTCAAGTGCTTTGGATACAGTGTGAAAATGTGTTTATGTGCCTAAATATGCCCAAATCTAGAGGTTGGTAGATAGTTTACAATGATTTTGCTCTATTAATGGTAATAATAACCTTTTTAACATAAAATTGGAACCGACTTCAAAGACGTATTTCAGTTATTTAGATTTTAACACAAAATTATTTTAACCGATTTTAATGAAAATGAAATGAGACCAATTTGGAAGGAAAAAAAAAATTTGGAAGAATAATCTTTCAAATTAAAAAAGAAATTTAAAAATTGGTTAATAAATGACGAAGTTATAAGGTAACAAATATTTAAAAAAACATACGCGTCGAATTGAAAAAGAAGAATAGAATATACTTAACTTATATTTTTGAAAATGCCTATTGCTATAGCTACTAAGATTTGCAGTGATGTGTGTGTTAGGGGATGACAATTTATAACTATGGTGAATTTCTAAGGCTGTACTTACTGTAAAAGAACTAAAATTTGAGTGATTTTGAGTTCAATTCCGACCTTTTGGACTAATATTATTGTAACCACTTAGGGTAATCCTTTGGTTGAAGGAAAATAGAAAATATTATTTATATAAAATATAGCTTATGTTACTTCTTGAGGCTGTAGCTTTCTATTAATGAAAGAATTTCTAAAATCGGTCAAGTATATGGATTAAATTGTAACGCACAAACAAACAAAAAATCAAATCTTACCCTTAATCTTTCTAATATTAGTTTCGATTCAAATAATTCGCACTTTCACAATCATGATCATCACAAAAATGCCTTAAATTATAAAAAAATCTTAATTTAAATAAAATGAAAAAATTAAACAATCCTCCAAATTACCGAGAAAATTCTGACAAATCTGTAAAACCCGCGGCTCAGTCTTAACGAACATAAACTGTGAGTGCCTTTTAAGCACTCCTACTTACTCGCAGGTATATGAAGTCCACGCCATTTTAAAAAGCTCGAACTCTTGAGATGACCTCTAATCTTTATTACGTGCTTTAATTGCACTTTGTGAGTGGTCTCTACTCTTAGTGGATCACTTAGCGCTGGGATAAGCTCACCGTCTTAGAGCAAAACTGAGTAACTGGTTTTCACAAAATTAGATTTTTTTATAAGTTTAAATAGTCTAGGTAGCTAATTTATCGAAGGCAAATTAAAAGTAAGTTCATTTTATTTTCGGTTGCAAAATTTTTGCAAAGATATAGAATACCATATGCTTATGTTGGTGGTCCAAATAAATAGATAAATAAAATAAATTCCTGCTTCTGTTTTTTCTGCCATCTTTAATTTGGGTATCTTCAAGTCAAAATTGAATAAATATCTTTTAGACTTGGAGTAATAGGACCAAAAGGCCAATAGCCAATGTCTCGGATTAGGCTATAGCTTGGCAAATTCTTTCGTAACACACCCGATGGTCCGCGCTGGCCGGGGGGCGCATAGCGATGAATGAAAAACCCACGACTAATGCACCTCACTTCCACGCACGATTTCACACCCACGTAGTCTTTCCCCCCGTCGCCCGCATATCATGGAAGTGTCATCAACGAGCTTTCCAAGCTGTAACTACTATATCAACGACTAATATACGGATTAACAACATAGAAATGAAAAAAGTCACTTAGTAGGTTCGCAGCTTCCTGCGTAATACCGTACCTACTTAACTTGACCAAGCCTTAATTTTCAAAATGAAACGTAATCTTATTGGTGGGAGAACAAAATAAAATATGTAGTATTTTAAATAAGGCTTTACTCAGAATTCTCTTTCTGTTCGAGTCAAACACGTAAAAACGTATAGAAAATCTGTTATAATTAAATAAAAATGAAAATTATTAATTCTAGAAAGTTTTGCACTATAATTATAATCATATATCAATATATTTTAATTTCAAGTAGTCATGAAAAATAACTGCCACAAATACAAGGAATTTCTATTTTCAAAAGAGGGGGACTCTTGTAGCGTCGGGGGTTGGTTCTTAAGGAGGTCTAAGGGCGAGGAAAGTCGCAAGCGTCCGCTAGTTTTCAAAATTATCATAAGATTCCTGCGAAATATTGTAATCGAAATATGTGTGGCTTCGTTCCCCGGATCCTTTCTTTCTTTAATAGATGGTGTTATCGATTCTGTGTCGCATCGTTATTTAGATTTTAAAAACATACATAAAAAAAACATACATACAGCCATGGTCTAAGATACAGCCGAACGTAGAACCTCCTCCTTTTTGGAAGTCGGTTAAAAAAAAATAACATGAATAGCCGAACTAAATTTGTAATTACCTATCATTTATTAAACTTCCCTTAGGTTATTATATTAATTCTGTTCGTAATATATTCGAAATAATTACTTCAAGACAAGATTAACTTAAATAAAATTTTGAACTCTTCGGTCATTAAGGTCATTACAATAAATAATAATTGATTGTTTCTCTTGTTGAAAAGCCGCTGTTTACTCTAAATACTTGTCATTCCGAAATTAGGTAAACGGAAGATGTGATAGACAAATATTTGTATTTGCGTGTCAAATTAAAACAAACCTTGCATGGCAATACATTACAAGGCGACCTTCGGCCGGCTACTGTGATAATGTTTGACTTATTCTTAGTCACACGCTAAACTGTCGTTTTTAAGATATGCCATAACATCAGTTCTTTATCTTTTGTTACATTGAACATACGGGAAGAAATTACTTTAAAATCATGTACAGGAGTGTAAAAACTTGCTCATCACCGCGTTTTAAACATGTTTTCTTACAAATTGTAAAAAGGAAATTAGTGTTGCCTTAGTGAAGCGATATAAAATGTTTTAAGAGTGTTGTAATTGTGCTGGTTAAATGTGGTGGAATCTTACGTTATTTAGTGAATTTAATTATTGTTTAATTAGTTTTGTTTTTAATTAAATAAATGTGGAAGAAAGCTAGTTATGCAGCGTTATTTTTTAAAGGTACATCTATGACTATCAATACCTATATCAAAAAATCAAATTAGACATACATGCACACGTAAAGATAAAATTGTAAAATGTCCGTCTGTGATTTCATAATAATTGTGTTTTATCAAGTGCTTATAATTATTTACGTCACTAAAACATAAATGAACTTTTTTTATTTTTTGCCTGTATGTCTGTACTATCTGTCTGTCCGGGTTAATCTCTGGAACGGCCTAATCGATTTTTATGGAACATTCACTGGATGATAGAGGAGGTTACTAAGCAACATAAATATTTTTTATCTCATCATAAAATTTCATCTCAGTCCGACTCGGCGGTGTAATATAATTAAATAATTTACTACTATTTTGTAAAAAGAACATTTGCCATTTTTTGAATATCCTACTAATATTATAAACGCGAAAGTTTGTATTGATGTTTGTTACTCTTTAACGCCGCAACTACTGAACCGATTTGGCTGAAATTTGGAATGTAAATAGATTTTACTCTGGATTAAGACATGGACTACTTTTCATCCCGGCAAAATCCATGACTCCCAAGGGATTTGTGAAAAATTTAATTTCACGCGGACGAAGTCAAAAAATTTAATTTCACGCGGACGAAGTTAAAAAAATTTAATTTCACGCGGACGAAGTCGCGGGCGTCCGCAAGTTAATAAATATTTGCGTTTCCTCCGAAGTAGTTGGTAAAAAACTATGACAGGAGTGGGCATGGTTGTCCAGGGGCGGGGATCGAACCACCACCTCTCGGTGATGAGTCTGGCCCCATTACCACTGAGCTATTGAGGTATTTATGTGCCAACAACTTTCAGATGTAGAAAAAGCGACCCCCGAGGAAGGGGAGAACGCGACTCTCCTGTCTCAACGCAACGACAAACTCCGACCGCCGCGCCCGAAGAAACCATCCCCTGTCAACAATGGGACGACACAGTGAGTTATACTTCTACTCCCCAGAGGACAGTTTACCTTTGCATGTTTTTTTTTTAATTCTTTACAAGTTAGCCCTTGACTGACTGATGGTAAGCGATGATGCAATCTAAGATGGAAGCGGGCTAAGTTGTTAGGAGGAGGATGAAAATCCACACCCCTTTCGGTTTCTACAAATATTAATGATCTCACCTTGCGAATAATGCAGTGTATTGTGTATGACCAAATATATACCTACCTAATATTGACAGGAAAACTTGGCGCCACTACCTAAAAGGCAAGAAACAAACTACGTTTTCCGTACAAGAAATACATACTTATTCGTTACCGACCTATATTTCGCTCACTGCTGAGCTCGAGTCTTCTTTCATAATGAGAGGGGTTAGGTAAATAGTCCACCACGCTGGCCCAATGCGGATTGGCAGACTTGACATAGGCAGAGAATTAAGAAAACTCTTTGGTGTGCAGGTTTCCTCACGATGTTTTCCTTTACCGTTTGAGACATTTAATTTCTTAAAATGCAAACAACTGAAAAGTTGGAGGTGCATGCCCCGGACCGGATTCGAAACCATACCCTCCGGAATCGAAGGCAGAGGTCATATCCACTGGACACTATCACGGCCTCTCGTTTTATTTGATGATAATAAGACAAGAATATTAATTTTGGCCTCATAGGATGGCTCAGAGTCACACAGCGGGCGATGGAACAAACTATGCTTGGAGCGTCTCTGTGTGATCGAATCAAAAATGAGAAGATCCGCAGAAGAACTTAAGTCACCGACCTAGCTCAATGAGTCGCGAAGCTGAAATGCAATGGGCGGGTCACATAGTTCGAAGAGCGTTGGGGTCCCAAGGTACAGGAATGGTGACCCCGCACTAGCAAGCGCAGTGTTGGTCGACTCCCCACCAGGTGGACTGACGACATCAAGCGAGTCGCAGGCGGCTCAGGATCGTGATGTTCGGCAATCCGTAAAGGCCTACACTATATATCCTGCAGTGGACGTCTGTTGGCTGTTATGATGATGATGAATTATTAGATCTTCTATTTACTGCTCTTTAACTTTAGCTGTAATTAAGATATGGTGGAGATAGAGGTGGGGAATGTTATCTATGCAAAAACCTAGTGTTCTTTAGACCACACGACTGAAGTAAAACTTCGTTAGCTCTCTTCTCTCACAACATCCGTTTACCTTGCCCAATGACACTTTTCGTAAAACATTTACTAGCTTATACTTAGTTAGAAGCTTTTGACGGCGTCCGTGGCGCAGTGGTATACGCGGTGGATTTACAAGACGGAGGTCCTGGGTTCGATCCCCGGCTGAGCCGATTGAGGTTTTCTTAATTGGTGGAGGTCTGACTTATGCGAGAAAGATGTACCGCCAAGCGATTTAGCGTTCCGGTATTACGTCGTGTAGAAACCGAAATGTGTTTTTTTTGGATTTTATCCTCCTCCTAAGAAGTTAGTCCGCTTCCATAGATTGCATCATCACTTACCATCAGGGGAGATTGTAGTCGAGGGCTAACTTGTAAAGAATTAAAAAAAAAAACAAGTTTTTGACCTATAACCCTTTGTTTTCAGTCCACCACCTACCCACATAGCACTGCAGTTCCAGCCAATCGGCTCGTCATCAACCATCTACTCGCCGGACTCCACGCCAGCGCCGGACTCGGTGGAGTGGTCGAGGAGATGGCGCCGCCACGACCGGCGGCAGGGGCGACTCAACACTGAACTGCTTGAGGCTATTGAGAACCATGACATCGAAGAAGTTGAAAGGTGACAATGTTTACTAGTTAACAACAGACAGGGTTCCATAGTCAGCCATCGGAGCTCTTAAAGTTTCGCCATATCCGGTTATCCGTTCACGGTTTAGCTCAGACACTGGGCACTTAGCTACCGCCATATCTGCCCTATCAATGACTAGCTGACGCCGCGCGGTTTCACCCGCGTGGTTTCCGTTCCCGTAGGAATACGGGGATAATATATATGGACTATCTAACACTGAAATAATTTTTGAAATCGGACCAGTAGTTGCTGAGATGAGCGTTCTATACCAAACAAACAAACAAACTCTTCAACATTATATTATTAGTATAGATAAGGTAGATCCTAAATTAGCTAAAACAACTGCTAGCTTAGTTAGGCTTTCTATCTTATCTGTCCAGAATCACATTTTCACGTGTTCTTCGATTCTTTGGTCCGATTTGAAAAAATATTTTAGTGTTAGATAGCCCACTTATCGAGGAAGGCTATATATTATCCTCGTATTCCTACGAGAACGGGAACCACGCGGGTAAAGCGCGGCGTCTGCTAGTATTTAATACGTAGCTTAATATGCAGTGCTGTGTGATTTAAACATAAAATTGTAAGTAGATTTTAGATTGGCCTGAAGATTTAGAATAAAGAATATATCAGCATATTGTAACGGCCTACTACAGGAATAGGCCACCCTTCTTATAGAAGAAGGTATTTGGAGCTTAAACCCACCCCGTTACTAAATATAATGCAGCTAAAGTAGGTGCATATTAAATTAACTTTTTTTAAAATCTACAAGATAATGAAAATTGCTCCAGATTGCTCAATGCGGGTGCAAATCCAAACGCAACATGTCGCCAGGACCTGGTGTCGGCATGTCACTTGTCTGCCATGTTGGGAGGGGAGTCCCTGGACCTCCTCGTCAAGTTCGGCGCAGAGAAGTCTCGCCAAGACAGACTGGGTCGCTCGCCGCTCCACCTGGCGGCATTTGCGGGGAACGCGCGGCAAATGGCTATTCTTCTAGACTTTCCGGAAGGTATTTTTTTTTGTTCTTTTACAAGTTAGCTCTTGACTATAAAATCTCACCTGATGGTAAGTGATGCTGCAATCTAAGATGGACGCGGGCTGACTTGTTAGGAGGAGGTCGAAAATCCACACTACTTTCGGTTTCTACACGACATTGTACCGAAACGCTAATTCGCCTGGCAGTACTACGATCGACCTGGACCAATTAAGAAACCTCAATCGGCCCTGCCGGAGATCGAGCCCAGGATCTTCGTCTTGTAAATCCACCGCGACATGTGTGTAAGGGGAGTGGATGATGAGCTGACGAGTAATAGAGACAAAAAAAGATGACATAGATCTTTTTCCGACCACACTTAAGAAGAATAAGGAAAAGGAAATGATAAACAAGTTTTTTTTTAATTTTACTCATCATTTGTATGTGTACAACAATAAATTTATTTTTATTATTGCAATAAATACTTATTATAAAAGACGCCCCGGTTTCATCTGTTCACGTTTCTAGTGGTAAAAGAAATTTGACAATCGGTTCAGTAGATCCAGAGATCACCCCTACAATACCACAATCTTTACACCTTTTAGTAGACAGCAGGCATATTTAATATTCTCAAAAAAGGAACGTAAATAAAAAAAATTAACTTAAAAGCAAACATGTGTTTGTGCTAGACACTTAGCAAGAACACAGACTTTGACCCAAAAACAAATCACTTGTTGAGTCAAATCAAAACGTTGTAACGAGCAGAAAGCACTCTGAAAACATCTCATTATATGAACAAAGATCAGAATCACTCTTTCCAAAGCGAAAGCTACAATATAACATCATTAACCTAATGAATGTTTCAAGACTTTTATGAATACACCATAGACGTATATACACCATAGGCTACTTTTCATCCCGGTAAATCCATGGTTCCCGAGGGATTTGTGAAAACTAAATTTCACGCGGACGAAGTCGCGGGCGTCCACTAGTCTACTATACCTTGATTTCATAAATATAAACAGACAAACAATAGAATATTGTGTGGCTTGTACTGGCCAAACACATCGTCGATAAATAATCGAATTGGTATCGTGAAAAACAATACGGACGAGATACAAATCTTCATGATTTATTACATGATCGCAGACAAACAAAAAGTTAAACGAAATATATATTTTTGTTTGGCTATTATCAATAAGATATAGCTAAGAATTTATGGTAAAAGAAATGGGTAATACCTTTAGCTTTTACATAATATCATCCTCATCGACTTGTAAAATAACTTGGGGTTACTTGTACGAGTAAATATTAACTTGACCCGGGGCTCCAACCTGAATTAAATCCATACACCTTAACCGGATAAATTAAGTAGTTTACCCGGCTAAGGTGTACGGATGTCATTGTTCACTAATTTGGTCTTTATTAACAACCTAAAGTCAGCCATTGACGGTCAATTATTCTCACGTTTCTGCAGCGCAAACGGCAGCGAAGACGTTTCTTATGTCGAGCCGTCATGCACGCAGCGGCCAATACACGATCAGTTATAGTCGTAGGTGCTACAGAAACGTGAGAATAATTGATCGTCAATGGCGTGCATTATAATAAACGTTAAAATGATCTGAGAAATGTCATCTACCTACTGTATGACATCCACGAAGGCTTGTCAGTAGGCACCGGATAAAATTGTGTTACATAGCAGCTCAATTTTGTTTAAATTATGTCAACTAACATTCGTCAAAGTTAGTGAATTAGCCTGCAGGCCAGGTTAAAGAATTTGTGATTAATAATTTATTGTTAGTAGCAACTACGGGTTTCGGATAGAGATACATGCATGAAAAATACACATTATAATTTTATATTATTTATAAATTATTGTACGACTTGTAAATGTTAATCTGCACACGACATAAGTTATTATGTATTACAGAAAACAATTATTAATAAATTGTTAGATAAAACGTCAACGAAACACCTAAAAAATACATCAATAGTTTTAAATGGCAAACAACAGATTCACAATCTATATGTCACAATATTGTTTATTGTCTATGAAGCGAGAAAATAAGATCTTGCTGTCATTCATAGACACAAGAACAATGCAGTAGACTAAGTTTTCCTCATGACCACAATCAAATGGAACTCTTCGTCAGGCGCCACCACGGCCTCCGACTTCTTGCTGACTAGCCGCAGCACCACCAACTCGTCTGTGACATCCTAAAAAATCAAAATCAATATTGATTATTATAGTAGTCCAGTGGCGTATCAATATGGGAGCTAAAGGGGGGCAATTACACTGGGTGGCATAGAAAAGGGGGGGGGGGACGGTAAGCGCCACGCTTATGTCAATTGAAAATAAAAAAATAAATACCAATATGTGCACGCCTCATAAAATTAATTGTAGGTACAAAATCTAGCAAAAAATATGACCCCTAGAAGCCAGCAGTAATGTTAGGCACACTCGGACTTGTTATATACTCGTATGTTTATATTTCTTCTGAAAAACAAGATAAACTATCAATTTAAAAAGCTGTAAATCAGGACTATCAAATATTTATTTATAGTAATAATTGTATTTGCTAGTGGAAGAACACAAGAGAAGAGGAAGGCCAAAGAAGAGATTGTTGGAGTGTGTGAAAGAGGACATGTGTGTAAAGGGAGTTGACGAGTATTAGGGACGAATGGAGGAGATTGACATATTTCGCCAATCTAAAGGAATTTTTATTATAGTTAAATTATTTTTATTTTTAAGATATTTGGCCAAATAAACTATAGGGGATGAAATTGGATATTGAATAATTGAAATGATATGAGCCGTGATTGCCCAGTGGATATGATCTCTGCCTGCAATTCTGGAAGGAGTGGGTTCGAATCCGGTCCGGGGCATATTCCTCCAACTTTTCAATATCACTTGTCTCAAACGGTGAAGAAAAAGAACGTGAGGAAACCTGTATACCGGAGAAGTCTGCCAATCCGCATTGGGCCAGCTTGGTGGTTGCTCGAGGGTTAGGTGAATAGTCCACTATTCACCTAACCCTCGAGCAACAGTGAGCCGAATATGGGTTGTTGATAACGAACGATATGAATAATTCTTTTAAAAAAAAAAAAGAATATTTGCCATATGTATTAAATATGACTGTCGGCAAAGACTGTGCTAGGAGTGGGTACGACAATAGACCAACGGGGTGGGGATCGAACCACCACCCCTCGGTGAGTCCGACCGCTCTTACCGTTGAGCTATTGAGGCTGTATTGACTTAGGTTTAAGAGCGGTAACTCTTCTGTCGGGCGGCGAAAGCCCACCCTACGCCACTGTATTCGTTCATTTTAAACTGTTACTTACGATTTCTTTTAAAGCGTTCGACGCGTGATGCGACAAGTTCCTCATGTGTGTGGAGTATGTCGCTGCTGTCAGACTGTCAAGAGTTGTGGTTTCCGGGAACCCTGGCGCAAAGTAACTCATTTTTAGCAGTTTCCAAAAAAATGCAATTTTTACTCTCTCCTGTATTGCACTCCGTGGCACAGTGGTGGCCTGGGTACGATCTCCGGCTGGGCCGATTGAGGTTTTCTTAATTGGTCCAGGTCTGGCTGGTGGGACGGCGGCCGTGGCTAGTTACCACCCTACCGACAAAGACGTAACGCTAAACGATTTAGCGATCCAGTACGATGTCTTGTAGAAACCGAAAGGGGTGTGGATTTCCCGCTAACTTGCTTGCTTTCTTAGATTGCATCATTACTTACCATCAGGTGAGATTATAGTCAAGGGCTAACTTGTAGAGAATGAGAAAAAACGAGACAGAAGCTTGAAAAACAATCGTTTCTAACAGAGCAACCTCATGGTGTGGTAATAGGCAACTGATAGGTATAATTTTTAAATCTAATATATAGTTTTAGAATTTAAACTATCATGAGTGTTATTATTAACTTATTATGAAACGCTGCTAAAACTCACGTGAACAACATTACATCGGAGTATGCCCGATTAGTTTCGGACCCATACGGGACCCTTAGTCATTTCGGATCGTGCCGCGTTGCAAGTTGGTTCTTGCAACGCGGCACGATCCGAAGTGCCGGGCATACTCCGACATTGTATCACGTGAGTTTTGGCAATGTGTCTTACATAGTTAATAATCTATAGTTAGATGATGGTGGGTTTAACGCAGCAATAGTGAAATTCTCAGCAAATACCGGAAATAACTTTGAAATACAACATTGTCCCGACTCCCGGCACCATCCACTCCCGCCACTGATGGGAGGCTTCGGCCGTGCCTAGTTACCACCCTACCGGCAAAGACGTACCGCCAAGCGATTTAGCGTTCCGGTACGATGCCGTGTAGAAACCGAAAGGGGTGTGGATTTTCATCCTCCCCCTAACAAGTTAGCCCGCTTCCATCTTAGACTGCATCAAAAAATTCTCAGCAAATACCGGAAATAACTTTGAAATACAACATTGTCCCGACTCCCGACACCAATGCAGCACCTTATTTCAAACAAAGAAAAATTCCCGCTCCATCCTGTCACAAAGGAATAAATTCTTCAACTGTTCCTATACATCATGGACGCGAAGTCCCATTTTATTTCACATTTCTACAGCGGCTAACGGGCAGATGCTTACAGCCGGCCGCACCGGCTATGCAGGGAATGGTTGTCATAATTTCTCTAGAGACACTTTATCGCTGCAACTATTACGGATAATGTAGCTCTTTGTTAGCCGGCGAGTAGTTTTATATCGCGACTGTACTGAACCCTGTTAAGCAGAAGCCACACACTAAGACTATGTTTGCTTAGTAGCGTACGTCCAATGAATATTATGACATAAACAACGAATTTGTGGGTCATTTGAACACGAGTTCCCTCTGAGAATAAGAGGGGTTAGGTTCATAGTCCACAGTGGCCCAATGCGGATTGGCAGACTTCACACACGTAGAGTATTAAGAAAATTCTCAGGTAATATGCCGGTTTCCTCACGATATTTTTCCTTCACCGTTTGAGACACATGATAGTTAATTTTTTTATGAAAATAACTGAAAATTCTGTGATTGATTGATACGAGTAAATATAGCTTCTAATCTAAATATGTTTATCATTAGGCGTTAATATGTTACTGGTGCTACATTCAGTATGGATTCAGCAAAATGTCACTTTTTATAGATACTTTTATATATACTTACGTGGTTTTAGCCGCGTAAATCCTGTTTCCGTGAAAAAATATATTGAAAAAGCCGCCTATGCTATACTCATCATCATCTCTGAGCTAAATTTCATTAAAATTCGTTCAGACTATTTTGAGTTCTAAATGGTTTACGAGTATCTAACCCAATAAATATGGAAATAAATAAGTACACAATATACAAGCTTTCAATCAATCACCACCATCATGAGCTTACATCAGGGACAAACGTACAACCTACCTTCACGGTTGACTATTATAGTTCCTACAACATTTCCATTCTCATTAATCCTGGTCATAGTGTTAGTGGCCAGTTCGCCCTGAAAAGTTACATTAGTTAAGTCTATAAGTTATCGAATCATTAAAAACATCTTCTCTAAGTAGTTTTCTACTCAAATAAAGAAGTGAGAACCATACCATAGATTACTAGCGGACGCCCGCGACTTCGTCCGCGTAGAATTAAGTTTTTCATAAATCTCGCGGAAACCATGAATTTTTCCGGGATGAAAAATCTATTTCTATTCCAAATTTCAGCCAAATCGCTTCAGTAGCCGCAGCGAAAGAAACTTTCGCCTTCATAATATTTGTGTTATTAATAAGATACAGGTTTTCCCGATTACCATTCCTTCTTTCTATAAAGATAATCACGATTTCAAATTTCTTTCACGCTCTGTTTTCGCGAACGTCCTAACCCACGCATATCTCAGTATCCTTAATTAAAGTGGTAAATAAAAATGAAACAGGCCAATAACGTTTTACAATTTAAAATTTACGACACCACTAAACCAGACTGAGTGCCGAGCCACTCTTTCCGACGTAGGTACCTACTAACCATAAAATTCTGGGCTATTTCCATGATTTACCACCAGCGGGCCTACTGGGGACTTATAAAACGGCAGCTTTATTAAATTCCACGTCTTACGACCCCGCTAAAACACCCTAGTATGCTAATTTATTACAATAGGATAATTACAAAACAGCTTCCGTTGGCACAAAACACAATATACCCACCGAGCAAATAAAAGAAACTGTCACGGACTCTTTATTTACATCTGTCAGCTCAAGAGCATTTGTCGCTTCGTTATTCAATATTTTTCGGCAACCACTCTATTCAGAAAAGAGATTTACTATCTAAAAAATATAAATCCACACTTAAATCCATATTAGACTTGTATTGTGTTAGCGGACATCCGAAACATCGTCCGCGTAAAATTCAGCTTTTTACAAATTCCGCGGAAACCATGGTTTTTTCCGGTATGTTGCTCAATAACCTCCTCAACCGTTCAGTGCGCTGATGGTTCTTCACTCTTCATTCATCATCATCATTTACTGCTGAACATGCTAATGATAATCACCGTGACGTAAGAAGGACTTATACATCTTTCTGAGGCTATGGGGTAAAGCATCACCAACTTCCCATCTCCAAGGTGTTACTGAACAATTCCTTGGAAACGAGAAATAATTAGGCCGATTATGAACATTCTCTATACTTAACCAATAAAAAGCTTATAAGGAAATAACGGACGTTAATAAAGCGTACATAAAACAAAATAAAATAATAAATACAGCAAATGCATTCCCAAATATATGTTCACACGACAGCGTTTTTAAAACACGACGCTTTTTTTCGAGCAGTATTGCATTTAAAATTTTGGGCGTTGGAAATAGACCTTCATTTAACTTCATACGCATGAACGCTTTTTTTAACGTCCGTTAAAAAAACTCTCGCGCGTATGAGGGCTTAGAGCTTATTTTATCCCCATATTTCCACGGTAAAAGAACTACGCGGGTGAACCCGGGACTGGTCTGCTGCTCAATCATATACGTGTTTCCTCAACTACTGAACTATCATACAGATATACAAAGGCGGGTGGCCAACGATGACATGTCTTCGGAGGCCGAGGAGGAGGTGAAGAAGATCAACCTGGCGAAGGAGATGGTGAACGTGCGCTGCAACGTGGTCACTGTCGAGACCCTCCTGCCCAAGGCCTGGAGTGACAACATCGACCACGACTGCATGGACATCGAAGGCACTGTTAGTCATTTAATCCCTATCAGAAATATTACTCGTTAGTTTAATTGAAGAAAATCATTTTGTGTCAGAGCTTGCTCGTGGAAGTGACTACTAAAAAGTAGGCGTCCACATATCCGCATCGGACGCATCGCATCAAACGGATTATTAATGTTACGGTAGATAAAATCCGTTCCATGTGGATCTGTGGATGCCTACCATAACACAACACTGTAAAAAAAAGTTAGCAATGTCTTTTTGACCAGTGTGCTAGTAGGTACATGATTTCTGAGGAGTCGTGTCTTTTAATTAAGTGAAAGGTTATTAGACGCAGAACAGTAGTTTATTATAGAACGCATTGCTATAGGTAGTGACCATTATAACCCTTAACGTATATAATTAATTTAAATAATTTTAGCATATATGGGGCCAGTCCTCCCTCTTCATGTCATAGGTAAATGAGGCTTGGTAGGCTTTTGTCAAATGTTTAACGTACATAGTGATCACTATCATAGTTTGTTAATGATATTGACCAATACCGACGGCTCAACGCACTCTCCGAGGCACGGGGGTGTAAAACCAACATTCCAACTCAGGGCCTGGAAATTGTGGAAGATATAAACGACCGATTGCTTGTACTTGCACTCAGGATAGGCCAACGACAAAGCGATTAGGCGGTTGTGGTATAGCTAATCATGCCAATCATAGCAAATTATGATTTATCCCGCCTGCCCGTGAAGAATTCATTAGATGGAGCCCCAGAATCATCTTCACATTGTATTATTTTTCAGCTCACAGACTCACTATCGTGGCCCCTTCCCCGTGCATCCATGATACTTTTTTTTTTTTTTTTATTCTTTACAAGTTAGCCCTTGACTACAATCTCACCTGATGGTAAGTGATGATGCAGTCTAAGATGGAAGCGGGCTAACTTGTTAGGAGGAGGATGAAAATCCACACCTCTTTCGGTTTCTACACGGCATCGCACCGGAACGCTAAATCGCTTGGCGGTACGTCTTTGTCGGTAGGGTGGTAACTAGCCACGGCCGAAGCCTACCACCAGCCAGACCTGGACTAATTAAGAAAACCTCAACCTGCCCAGCCGGGGATCGAACCCAGGACCTCCGTTTTGTAAATCCACCGCGCATACCACTGCGCCACGGAGGCCGTCAAAATATAATATCAATATTTTGCCAGCCCTGATACCCTCTAATCGTAATTCCACTTGTCTGGTTCAAGTTGCCGTTACTGCAAGCTGGCTGGACACCGCTGCACGTAGCAGCGTCCTGCGCCCGTCGCCACTGCACCCGGCTGCTGTTGGCTGCTGGTGCCGACCCCAACATCACGGACGAGCGGGGCCGCACACCACTCGACGTGGCCGGCTCGGGATATTATTATGGCCACGATATTGATAACAAAAAGTTAGTATTTCTCAGACTTAGGGTCTATATGTTCGTCAACGAGTTACTATCATAATAATATTAATTTTATTGACGTTGATATAAAGTAAGAACTTAGTTAACTTGTCGCCCCTAAAATTAAAAAAAATAAGATCAAAATTTTTAGTGCTTACCAACAACGCTATCTATCGAAACCAAGTCTAAAGTCTAATTTTTTTTTAGCTGAAAGCACATGTAATCATAGATAGAGTGCTACAATTAGTGTAAAGCTGCCTAGCTCATGGCTATACTAATGGCTCTGATAAAACCCTTGATCGTCATTTACAAACTTTCACTAAAATCGGGTAAAAATTTCAGAAATAAAGTGATATCATCAAAGATGTAATATTGTAAATTAAAATTATTAATTGTTAGTTTTACAGAAGTGGTGAAAAGACTTCTAGCTGCTGGGGGTCAGATTTACAGTATGAAAAGCAGAGGATTGGGTTTACCAACTAAGCAAAAGACTGATTCGTCAGATGAACAAGGTTGGATGGACACCCCATTACACACGGCTGTTGAGTTATCTAATATTGAGTGTATAAATGAATTGCTAGAAGCTGGAGCATCTATTGCTTGTCTGAACACTAAAGGAATCACACCTCTACATGTTTGCGTTAATAAAGAACTTGAAGAACCCCTTAAGGTAATTGTGTTATAGAAAATATTAATAAAAAATGCATTTCTTATACATAACAGATTCAATTTTGACGATGGCCTTTCTAAATAAATGTAGTTGAGGCATAAGATGGAATGCGCGTGCTTAGAAATTACTTTTCAACCTTGTTATAAAGATACTTAAGTTGTAGAATTCATGAAATGAAATGAAATGAAATGAATGAAATGAAATGAAATGAAATGAAATGAAATGAAATGGTAAAAAACATCGAATGAAAGTTTAAACAGTTTTTAATATTTCAGATTCTTGCTAACTATGCCTATAAAGACGCTGATCCATTAAGAGCTATGGTCGATGTGAAGGATAAAGATGGGTATACAGTGCTGCAGACAGCTGTCAAAGCTGGTTGGGTTACGGGAGTCTGTATAGCGTTAGAAGCAGGAGCTGATGTTACAATAAGGGTATTTTATTCTATAAAAAATATAAAATTTATTTAAAATGATAAAATATTCATAATATCACTTATTTTAGGCAAATGATGGTGAAACACCGATACATTGTGCTGCAGCTTTAGGAGATTTGGATATACTAAATGAAATTTTAAGTATACCAAAACAAAGCAAAGATTATATAGATTGCCAGAATGACGAGGGTGAAACGCCTTTATCGAAAGCTGTCCTATTTGGGCATTTGAAATGTGTAGATATAATACTAAATGAAGGTGCTTCGATAAAATTAATCATGCCAGGAAATGTTAATGTTCTGCATGTTGCTGCTGAATTTGGTCATGATGGTATTTTAAAACACTTATTAGAATATGATGATGGTATTGCAGAAGATATGATTAACGACTTGACAACTGCCGATCGTAGAGGTTTTGGGCCAATACATTTTGCGGTTTTAAATAACCACGTAGAATGTGTAAAATACTTATTAAGTAAAAATGCTGATATTAGATTAAGAACCACGGACAGCCCCTTTAAATCTTCCACGCCGTTACATTTAGCAGCTTTAAAAAACTTTGAAAGTGTTGCTAAAGCTATTCTTAATCACGATAGAACAACTATATACGAAGTAAACAATATGGGATGGTACCCTTTACACACCGCGGGTCATCACGGCAGTAGAGACATTATAACGCTCCTTTTACAAGAAGGAGCTGATTTATCAGGCTACACAGATGGGCCCAAAAAGTTTAGAAGAACCGCTATAGATATGATTATTAATAACATATCAAAACCTACATCTTTTTTGGAAAAAGTCTTTGATTCTTATATTTCTTCCAACTCCCAGAACTTTCAAGATTCAAAATGTGAAGTTACTGTTGATTACAGAATATTAATGCCTACAGTTTGCGAAATGGAACAGATGAAGGTTATTGAAGCGCTTCTGGAAACGGGAAACAGATTTGGCCAGTTGAAACTGCTGGTTCACCCTTTGGTCGAGAGTTTCCTCTTCCTAAAGTGGAAGGCTCTTCTACCATTTTTCTATACAATCATTGCTGTATATGCCCTGTTTGTTAGCTCACTCACAATATTTACTATTTCTGTATTTTTCTTCAAAGATACTGGAGACAACCCTCCGGCAGTATTAAATCCGAATGCTTGGGGTTATATTGTATATATCACTATATTTTTGATAATTCTGCAGGTAAGTCAAGAAAAATAAAGAAATATTATTACTATGTAAGTAGCGAATTCCCGCTGCTTCTTACGCGTGAAATTCAGTTTTTTACAAATATTGCGGAAACCATAGATATTTCTGGGATAAAAAGTAGCCCATTTATGTTTCACAATAACCAATGAAAGTCCAATTAAAATTCATCCAGCCGTTCCAAAGATAAGCCCAGACAAATGAAAATAGCTTGCTTGTGTATTTACACGATATAAAATAACGTGTAAATAACTTTATACTTGAGAAAACACAGTTATTTTGGAATCATAGACAGGCACTTGAACTTTATATATAAATTTTGATTTCAGGAAATTCTCTACATGAATGTTAAAAGCATAAAATACTTCTTACAACTCGAGACGTGGATCAAGTTCTGGTCAATAGCCCTAGCAGCAGTGCTACCGCCGGCAGTCGTGTTAGTGTCAGTTGAAACTACAGAATGGCCGAGACATGTAGCAACTTGTGCTTTACTATGTTCCTGGATAGAACTCATGTTTCTACTATCTAGGTTTCCAAATTGGGGCTACTACGTACTCATGTTTGGAAAAGTAGCTGCAAATGTTATAAAAGTGAGAATCATTTTTCAAATACGAGTATGTCAAAATACTAACTACTGAGTCTTATATAATTTGTAGTAACAGTAGATATTTTTTTCAGATCCTTCTAACTTTTGCATTTCTGGTTGTTGGATTTTCTCTGAGTTTTATGATACAATTTCGGTCCGAAATACCATTCGATGGACCTTGGGCAGCTTTCGTCAAAACTATGGTTATGATGACATCAGAATTCGACTACTCCGCACTATTTGACAAGGATCATTCCCGGGATTTGGCAACGTCACTGATTATTGTTCGACTAATATTTCTTGTCTTCCTCATTCTGGCCGCGATTGTCCTTATGAACCTTATGGTCGGTGTTGCTGTCAACGATATAAATGACTTGGAAATTCTAGGTAATATACGGAGACTTGCCAAGCAGGTAGAGTTTCTTAGCACGTTGGACAACTTGGTATATAATAAGTTTTTTACGACGGTATTACCTACACGTGTAAATAATCGTATTAAAAATAAAAGAAACGTAATGGGAGTTATAACCTTTTGCCCGGGAAGATCAAGGTTTCGTTTTCATAAAAAGCTGCCATCTCATTTAAAGAATGCAATTATAGACAAAGCTAATGAACAAAAGAAACAGCTAGAAGATGAATTTCATATGGAAGTTTTCAGGACAAAAATTGATGAGATGCACGAAGCGATCACGAAAAAGAAAACTGAAGAAACTGAAAAAGTAGATGGAATGAAAAAAGAGCAGCAATTATTACAAAAGATTAAGTATGATGATATACTTAAGCGCCTGAACAGTTTAGATGATAGTGTAAGTAAAGTTAAAACCCAAGTGAAGACTGAAATAGAAAACATAAAACCATTAGATGAACTTAATGTTAAAATGGACCAAATGTCTTTAGAATTAGAAGGTATTAAATTGTTTTTAAGTAGATTAGAAAGCAAACTTGGTAGTATATAAAAATAAATACATTGTGTATAATGATTTGTTTGTTATTTTTAAATGCAAAATCATAATAAGACGTCGAACGATTTGCTTAACTTTTGAAAATTGAGAAACTTATACTATTACCCTGGAATGTACAGATTCTGAATTTTTTTTTATATCTTAATGTTTATTAAGATATAAAAAAAAATTGAATTCGCCGCATTTGCCGATACAAAAGCATCATTGACTTCCAAGATCTTTGCTGTATGTATGCTTATAAATAAATCATTTTATTGGATTAATTTTACTTATTTCGAAATTTGCAAATGACTCTGGGATTACGAGCTTATAAACTTTCTTTCATAATTAATAAAAATTACAATTATTTGACCTTTAGCAATAATATTAAATTATGAAAATCACGAATCACCCAATACTACTGGAAAAGTCTTGTAAATATGATATTCAAATAGGTAACGCATTGAAGTTTGTATTTTTAAAATACATTTGAATATTTTCTACTTCAACATCGGAATCAAAAGATATATTTTATTCCGAGTATTCCCGAAAGTCTACAAGTTTCCGCACATGCAGAATTTGAATATTTTAACGAAGCTGTATGCCTGGAAAGTTCGAGTACTGAATAATTAACTATTAAATAGAAGAGTTGTTTGTACAACGGGTTTGTTTTGAAATACCTACGAGCAAAGTTACTTGTAATACTTATTCTTAAGTTTGTTATAGTGTGCCCTACTTAGGTACAATCTCATAACTAATTAATATCACACTTCAATTTCAATTTCAAAGCCTTTACTATTCCTTACATTATTACATTAAACAAGTTTTTCAATTAATAAGGGTATCAGTTTTAATTTTTTTTTTCTCTGTTAGTATATTGTTAGTGTATCTGTTTTAAGTTTAGTATGTTAGTAAGTTAGTCTTATTTCTAATTAATAAAACTATTTAACTAGTAAGGACCCCAATATCATACTAATATTATAAAGGCGAAAGTTTGTTTGTAAGTGTGTGTTTGCTGCAGCTTCTGAAGCAATTTGGCTGAAATTTGGAATGGTTTTCATCCCGGAAAAATCAATGGTTCCCGTGGGATTTGTGAAAAACTAAATTCCACGCTGACGAAGTCGCGGGCGCCCGCTAATCACATAAAAATATCATTAAAATTACAGCGTAATATACGTTACGACTACCGAGAATTTTAATAGTTGAAGTTTTTAACTAAGCTTGTTATTTCATCTTTCTGTAAAGGATTTTAAATGAACTTCAGAATTAGGTACTTTTTTCTTTAAAACAGAAAAAAGTACCTAATTATCTATTTCTCGAAATGTGAAGTTTTATGAAGTTCAATCCATTTCTTATATAAAGCATGCCAATAAGCGATCCTCGAATCGAGTTTGCAATCTTAAAAATCAATCTATCATTGGGAGGACGGATCACAGATTAGAGATGGCCTCTGTATGAAAATGTAAATTTTTGCGTGTCAATAACCTATCCGACCATTTTGACATATCCATAGATCGGTGTAAACAAAACGAACTTCTGTACTCAAACTACAAAAACGTCAGTTCAAGTTGTCAAAAATTTTCCGTTCCATTTTCGGTAGTGCGTTCTTCGTGTAGTGTGTATTTGATAATAAAATGAATTTTTATATAATATTTAGCTTAAAACATATTTCAAGTAGGTATTCCGTTTTTAATTTAAAGATTTGTTACATTTATAAAACCTTGAATAAAAAGTATTATTGAATTAAGCACTGTGCTAAGAACGGAACGACAAGGAGGGAAAAGATCGCTTGCGATCCGTCAGAAAAACATATTTAGATTGCAGAGTTTTAATATTGGCACGAAGATTAGAGATCAATCGGATTGGCAAGAATCTAAGATTTATTTGAATCTTAGATTGGAGATACATTATTAATTTCGGGCGTTAGACGTTGGTGAAAAATTACCCTGTTACTGTTTACCACGGTAGTTGACTAGTTGCAACACGTGTGTACAAGTGTGTGTGATCTGTCAGCTTTTGCATTTATTTACTAGGTTTTGTGGTGATAAATAAGATGCTTCTTCACTAGAGTGATGTCATAAAGCGTCTCATCCATACACTGAGAGTTGACTTCTTTTTCTTTTTTTTTAAATCTTTACAAGGTGTCTCTTGACTACAATCTCACCTGATGGTATGTGATGATGCAATTTATGATGGAAGTGTGCTAATTTGTTAGTAGTATAAAAATCCACACCTAGTTCGGTTTCTACACGACATCGTACCGGAATGCTAAATCGCTTAGCAGTCGGTAGGTTGGTAACTAGCCATGGCCAAAGCCTTCCACCAACCAGACCTGGACCAATTAAGAAAAACTCAATCGGCCCAGCTGGGGATCGAACCCAGGACCTCAGTCTCGTAAATCCACCGCACCGTTCTGCGCCGCTCAGAAATGACGGCATAGTGCTCTGAGTTATTTTCTGATATAGTAACAGCCTTCTAAGCGTTATACATGTTGGTTCATTTCACATGTAATTTTTGTTCAATGGTTTTTTTTTTATTCTTTACAAGTTAGCCCTTGACTACAATCTCACCTGATGGTAAATGATGATGCAGTCTAAGATGGAAGCGAGCTAACTTGTTAGGCGGAGGATGAAAATCCACACCCCTTTCGGTTTCTACACGGCATCGTACCGGAACGCTAAATCGCTTGGCGGTACGTCTTTGCCGGTAGGGTGGTAAAGGGCTTGTAGTCTATAACAAATTAGCCTGCTTTCTGGATTGCATCATCAAGGGTCAAGGGCTCACTTGTAAAGAATAAAAAAAAACATGTCAGCGTTATATGAATCACTAGACTAGAAAATTCACATGTATTATAATAGATAGAGGTATCAGAGTATTAACGACATGGTCATGTATCCAACGCCATACGGCGCCAGATTCAACACTGTCAAGCTTGGAAGCTATCGCGACGGAAAAGTCCATACCAACCGCCATCTTTTACGCGGAATGGGCCAAACTTTATACAGCCATAAACGCTGAACTGCTTCTGTAAACAGCTCCAACTCTAACTGCCGCATTCAATCGTCCGTAAAATGATATTAATATTGTAAAACCGAGACCGAGAACTAATAATGGATTGTCCATTCTTAATGGCATTTTGATCGGCATTATTATCTATTGAAACAAATACGCCTTAGACTTCGTCCGCGTGGAATTTCGTTTTTACACAAATCAGTCGACAACCATACATTATTTTCGGGATAAAAAGTAGCGTATGTGTTAAACCATGCTATAATATATCACAATACCAGATTTCAGCTAATTCGGTTCAGTAGTCGAGGCGTGAAACAAATATTCATATCATCAAAATCATCACTTTTCGCAAATCTCAGGAAACCATGGATGTTTTCGGGATAAAAAGTTTGTTAATCCAGAGTAAAATCTATTTCCATTCCAAATTTCAGCCAAATCGGTTCAGTAGTAGCGGCGTTAAAGAGTAACAAACATCCATACAAACTTTCGCGTTTATAATATTTTATTAGTAGGATACAGAAAATGGTCTTGGAACAAGTCTTGCAATTTCGCTGCCCTGCGACGTAGGTACATAGGTACAATGATTTTATACTACCTATTAGATATGCCCCGTGTCTATAAATTCATCGCAAAAAGATCCGAATTTAACTATTCCACTGAGCGCAGACAAGTACAATTTTGTATTTACTTACATTATATATTTATGTTAGATGTATTATATACTTTTTACACTTCCTGAACACACAACTCGACATTGTAAGCAATTTTTAGGTATTATTAATTGCATAAATAACTTTCGTTGTATACCTACTATGCGATTAAATGAAATCAAGACAGTTACTTAGCCACTTTTGTCTGCCTCAGTTTTAATGCGCTAGTGGCATATCTAATAGTATAAAATCTTTGGGTACATAACGCGTTAAGCTTCATATAGGTATATCTACATGTACTTAACCAGCAACCATAGGTAAGTACTATAACGTCGCTCTGTTCAACGCAAAGACAAAGAGCACAAGTTTTTTAATTAATATTCGTTTGCATTTAATCGCACTTTGGCTCGAAAACTCTTCACTTTGCTTTAAGCCTCGCAAATTGCGTCCGTCACTGGACGTAGCCATTTTAATAATGTTCCAATTATTTAAAAAAAAAAGTAATTAATGCTCGCGTCGAAACTGACATTCAATTGTTCAACCGAACGAAAAATGAACCACCTCGCGAGCTTTCCACTTTATTTTCAAGAACCTGCATGATTCCTTTTTTATAACGAATTTCAATTAAAAGAAATTCTAAAGTTAAGCTATTGTGACCTATATGTATAGCATCTACAGTGATTGCACCAGTTTTTGTGGTAAAGGAAACACCTCGAGCAGGTCCCAGGACTTGTGACCTTGGGAGCAGGCTTAAGGGATCCCTTTAGAAAGCGTAAACACTCAACTCAACTCTAAACAATTTATGATCAATTTTTACAACAAAACAAAACAATCACTAACGCGACTGGCAGTGTGACGGTGTCCACGCTGTCTAACAAACAACTGAGCTCAAGTCATCAAATACCCTCTTATAATGAATGGTAGTTAATACCACCCGCAATCGAGGAACTTGTAGGTAATATTATTTTTATCTATGTAAATATTTCTGTAAATTTATCTTTGAACCTGCAACCGCTTGGTGTTGGTAAGTGTAGCTATAAGCCTATTGTCAAAGACCTTTCTGAACGCAAAACTACATAAAATACTTTTTCGATTAGTTAAGGTCACGTATCTCGAATCTTTATGGATTACCTGACATATAAATGCGGTTTTACTGAACATTTATTCAAATTTAAATCTGAAAACGATTGCTAGAAAACTAAAATTGGTAACAACTTCATTATCACATCAGCCGATAAAAGCCCAGGGAACATGAGCCTTTTGTAGGAACTTCCAATCACGGATTAAGGAGTAAATGGATAGCCAATGCGTCAATCCTTGTAGTGGAACCAGCTTACCGGGGGGTGTGTCCTAAACAAACACAATATACCTATATTTAGATCTATAGATTTAGATTATTCAGTCATGGGTTTGAATATAACAACAGCCATGTAGGACAAAATTATAATTTACAACTAATATCAGGACAATTTATTAACAATTTCATCAAAATGTGACCAAAATTAAACAAGCCTTAAAATAATCGCAAAAGATACGGAACACTGAATTTACAATACAAGAAATAGCACTGAACTCTACGACGGCTAGGTAATGAAATGTTCTAGCTTGCACCACGAGTGCCGTTATATCCAAAACAAGAACAAAGAGACGAACGAGTCACGGAGGATTTTTTCTTCGAATACCCTCTAACCTAAGAATAGTATTTAATATTTGACACACGGATAGCGTTAGCTTTTAGCAATCACTGTGATCCTGTACGTCTAACGACTCCCTGCTTCATGCCTCTATCTAGTAGGGGTCGACCAACTTTGCGCTTCAAACGGGAAGCAGAAGTGGCATCGGGCTGGTTATATAGGACGAGAAGCCGATGGATGGTTTAGGGTGGGTTGGAATGAGATGTGGTTTCATGCTATTAGACTGCTCACCGAATGGTAACATACCTAATCTAAAGGTAATCTTAAGGAAAACCTATATAACATAAAATTGAAAATTTTGAAAAACCCCCGAATGTCATGAAATTATTAATTACACTCTCGATCAAGTCGTCAATATTCTCTTCCAGTGCGCTTTCATTTGAGACCCCACTCGAGTATATTTGCAGACATTCGGTTGTTCTTTCAACCCCCACAACTTTTAAACGGCTCAACCGATTTTCATCAAATATATCTAAGAACACTCGCCCGTAGTCACCTTTGATACAAAAAAAAACTAAATTGAAATTGCTTCATCCGTTAAGGAGCTATGGTGCCACAGACAGACTGACAGACAGACATATTACTAGACTACCCTCTATTGAAAATAGAAACTGATGAATCACAAGAATAATTCTGAAACCGAAATCTTGATATGAATCCACATAACACTAATCATAAGGAAATGTTCACTCCACTGTAGCAAAATGTACCGTTGGTACAATATAAGTCGTTGGCAAAAACCCCATTTATTATTTCCACAATGTAGACTTTCATTTAATATTGTAACGTTTTTGTCAAAGTCCACTCACACAATAAATAATTTTAGAAAAAGCCAATTTTATTAGCTAGAGTGCTCCCAAATTGAGTTGGCTACTTCAAAAAGTAAACAAAGCCAATAAAAAGCATTGAAAAATTGATGTACACTTCTTGTACTGTAGTTTACACATTTTATTGATTCCCTATATTTTGTAATAGATGGCAGCGAACAGCACCTGAGATCCATTATTGTAAGTGCTAAGCTTCGAGAAGGTTCTCTACGGGTTAGACTGTACCAGTTATTTATCATATTTTTCTACCCGTTTTATGTAACATGGCTTCTATATCGTAATTATCATACAATGAAGGTACCGTTACATATGCTCTAACATATCATGCTAAAACGTGCTATTAAGTATGCTCCATACAAGCATGCATATCATCCGTTTACATTTGCTAGCAATAAGCATGCTATTTTTAAGTATGCTTCAAAAGCATACTTAAAAATAGCATATTTGGAATGTTTGGTTTAAGCATGCTTAAACCAAACATTCCAAATATACATGCTAATTTGTATCTATCGCTCTCTGTCTACAGTATCGTGTTAGACAGCGAGAGATGAAGGTGAAGAGAATACAGAATAGCAATGCTGAACGATTAGCATACTCAATAAGCTAACCTGTTCAGCGCTAAAAGTACGCCCCCAAGTACAGCATCCATCATTCCATCCGCACAGCAAGTAGCATGCTCATAAATCGCACGACTGTTGATTCTTGAGCAAGGTCGAAATAAGTATGCTCATTATTAGCAATGTTGCGATACACATGCTAATAAGTAGCAACTGCTCAATAGTAGCATGCTTTCGTGCTTGAAATGAGCATGTGTAACAGTAGCTTTACTTAAGAAAATGGCACTCTTGACATCTGTCAAGCGTGTCGTCGTCCTTAGAGTCCCTCAGACATATTGTGTCCGGCATGTTCTCACCATGCTAACGGTGAATACTTGCACAGACTGACAGACATAATCAAGTAACAAGATAATCCACCAACAGTTTGCTCTTCAGTATAGCCTTATAGTTTCTGAGATGCCTTACTATAGGTACGACCCAGCGGCAGTTCTTGAAAATAGCAGTGCATTGCTCTACTGGGACCGAACGATTATCACTGACAGGTACATTGTTCCACGTGACTATAATCTGGTTAAAGCCGAAAAGGAAAAGCCAACACCTTAAGAAGCTTTCGCTTAACTGTTGGATCAAGAGTCGGATTCTTGAGACGGCGCGTAATGTGAGGAGGTTCCTCACTCTGGAGCCATGACCACCGGTTAATAGTGTTTTGCATTACATTTTGTATAATGTATAACTTTTTTTAAAAAATTAATAAAAGGACAAATAAATAAATGGGAGTATATAAGTACCGTCATAAAAAGTGTCTCAAACGGTGAAGGAAAAACGTCATATTCTGCAATCTATTTCCAACATTATATATATCTATTATATAAATCTATATTATCTATAGTCTGTTTTTTAATTCCGTAGAATTCTGACATTTCTATTTCCAGTTCCATTTGTCAGTCACTTTTGAAATTTCAGTTGTCACAAACCTTTTTTCTGCTGTTTGTTTCATCAAACCCACAGAACAGAGATCGCTAAAAGCTAACGCTTTTAGCAATAGAAGTAGCATAGGGGCGTGGCCCGCTTACACCCGGGTCTGCGGAGCTTCGCAAGCCTATCCGCGCATGTACTAACAGTCTTGTTTCGTTGACTGACACGTTACGTCCTGCGGTTGTCAAATTCGGTAATTGAAAATAATTAAAAACGATTAGAAAAATGCTGAATTGTGCCGTTTTGGAATACACAAATGATAGCCGCCACAAATATTTATCAAATTATGATGTTTCGTACCATCGTTAAGACGTATTTTATTATATTTTCATTAAAATATGAAAAAATAATTTTACTCAAAGTCACAAACTAAAATGAACTTTACGGGAACAGTACTAAAGTTTACTTTATTTTAATACAAGTTCGATTTTCTCGAAGATTCTGTTGACACCAGTAGGCATACATTTGCTGCGTCAACAACAACAACAAAACTATCATAAATCAAAAATATACAAAAATGATTTTATTGCAATAATTCTTCTATTCCTAATTAAATGTATTAATTATTAATATTAATAATCGTTGTTATTTTATATTTAACGAAAACACCCATTGATTTTGCATAAAATTTACAACAAGAAATTGTAACCATTTGAATTTTGAATTTTCATTGTTAACGTGCGAAATATAATCTAAACTGCTCTGAGTTGCGCGTTGATTCTGAGTTGTCAGTCGAACATTAATCACAAAATAGTCTGTGTTACTTATTAATTATATACAAAATTTCAATATTTAGGAATGCTCCAGCTTTTAATAATAAAGTGAATTTTTAAATGAAGTACCTTTTTATATTATTTAAAAACTGGTTGTTAGGCATATAAAATGTACCTGACAATTGGTACCACCTTGGCGAGTCATCTTTCGATAAACAATGCTCGTCCATCGAGTACGGATACAGGCCATCTAGATGGCATTATAAAAGGTGTGGGCACCTGTTTCTATGAAAAGATCCGACCATCGGATTGGTGATCTATCTCGTGGCCGTTTTCCTTCTAAATACTACCACGTTTCCACTATCATGACAGAGCTGTCAATTAATAAAAAAAAGACAGAAATGTAACCGTCGAATCAGTAAAAATTAAATTACGTGTACGTGTACACCACCGCAGTATAAAATAAATAAATAAAAATACACAAGCGACGAAGGGGAATGTTTATTGATTTGAGACAGTGAAACAAGATTAATACGATTATTTATTGATTAAATATACAATTATTTTATTGATTTCAAAGCCAAAGGTTTCAATTGAAAAGCAGCATATTTTATGCTTTTAATATCTCCTCTAGCATTAAGTTTATCAGAAAACTGCAAAACATTTTAAAATTTGATTCCAATGTATATATTATATTATGCTTTATATAAAATAAGAGGAAAAATATACGAAAACATAGTTTTTATTTTTCTTGTTTTAATTATTTTGAAAAAGTGTAATTTTGATTTATGTTAGTTTTGAATTTAAAGAGCTGCCATATGTCATTTGGCTATTCATTTAGGGATGTCTATAATAATATATCGATATTTTATATCTACTACTATTATATTATGATGACACGATAATGATGAAATTTTCGGATTATTTTTTAGGAATCCGGAGAGGAAAAAAATGAATCGAGGCGACTAGGAAGCAAAATTTGTTTTATGCAAAACCGCATTGTAATTTGTAATATAAAATAGAAATTGTAATTTGTAATATAAAATAGAAAGGGTGAAATAGGGTTATCCCCTATTTGTTAAGGTTTCGTGTAAAGTACTTAATTTTTCAAGTACACAAGTTATGGACTTGTGATTGACCTTCTTTGTTGTGTAAACTCGATTCGTGCAAAGTTTCAGTTGAATTAATGTTTTTTCAGAGTGGTACATTAAAAAAATGCTTGTTTTTTACTTTCTTGTGTGTGTTTCTTCATATATTTTAATTTTTTATTGACCTATGTTGTTCTTCTTAGTTTTATAAAATTCAATTTTTTTTTAAACAACAGACGTTCGTTTTATTTACTGCGAGTAACGAGACTATCGATGTTTAAGGCTATCGTTATTTCACATTCCTAGACAACATTAATAAAACAAAGTTAGGATCATTTTGAATCTTATTTATAAGGTAATAAAGCTTATATATAGAGACAACTAGTGACGAGTAGCGGTACTACAGATTTCATTCATGAATTTTCATTCAAGAATTTTCATTTGTTCTGAGACAACAGTAATAAATAATTTTCAACTCTAAAATAAGGGTAATATATTTCTTTTTTCATTAAATATTAAACAGCCAATTAAGTGAAGAGTTTATCAGTGTGATAAGTATTTTTACACTATAAATGTGTTTGTAAGGCCACGCCCCCGGGTACGCTGGTTTCAATACAAACAGTTGGCACTTTATAAATCTAGTTACTTCTTATATCTGTGATCAAACCCTTAGGTAAACCATACATAAATAATAGGTGTCATATATATATATAGGTGTCAAAGGTAAATAGACTATAAGTTTACCGAAACCAACCTGATTAATTATTTGATTACATTTTATAAAGTATTATACCCGGGTGTCTACAAATCATATTAATAGGAATATTTTTGAAATATTTTTAATTTTTTGAAACTTTTAAAATGTCTAATTATAAAAAGAAAATAGATAAAAGACATATGCCTACTGTTAGTACAATCAATAAAAGTTTGTTCTGTCTTAACTTTTCTTTTCGTTTTCATGAATTTTCCGTGGTGAATACAAACCACTACTAAAGAACTACAATAAGGAAAAACAAAAACAGCAATTTGTTTAAGTGTCGCTTTACTTATCAAGCTGAGAAAAACAGGCATTAAGTATTACAATTTACATACTTTCACAGGAATTCGAAGACGCCACAGTGGACACGATAGATCGAATAGAAAAAAACTCAAACTGTCTGGGAGTCATGTATTTCCGTCAAAGTACGTAAATATTCGCTAACTATGGGCCACATAAGAAGGCTGAGAGTCACACAGCGGGAGATGAAACGATCTATATATACTTTGAGATCTCTATGTGATCGAATCAGAAACCAGGAGATCCGCAGAAGAACCAAAGTCACTGACATAGCTCAACGTGTCGCGAAGCTGAAGTGGCAATGGGCAAGGCACATAGTTCGAAGAGCCGATGGACGTTGCAGTCAGACGGTGCTGGAATGGTGACCCCGCACTAGAAAGCGCGGTGTTGGTCGACCCCCCACCAGATGGACTGACGACATCAAGCGAGTCGCAGGGATTCGCTGGATGCAGGCGACTCAAGATGGTGATGTTTGGAAGTCAAAGGCCTATGTCCTGCAGCGGTCGTCCATCGGCTGATATGATGATGACGTAAATATTTCAGAGCCTAGTAAATTACAAATAAACAATCAAGTTCCTCTTTAGTATCGACAGGATAGATGAAAACCCTCTTTTTTAAAAAAAAATCTCTTGTTATTGTGTAGATAATGTTGAGCTCTGCACAGTGACCGAGAGCATGTCACTCACATTGTCCAGCAAGCTGCCAGCTCTCACTTCGAACTTTCAAAGAGCCGTTGAGGAAATCGTGGTTATATTTATTTTTACTATTTACTACAATTAACTTCTCTCCAAATCTATGGAGCTTATTTTAAATTTTTCATCACCCCTTTCAGGTAGGTACATCTTTGTCGGTAGGGTGATAACTAACCACGGACGAAGCCTCCCACAAGCCAGACCTGAACCAATTAAGAAAACCTCAATCGGCCCAGCCTGGGATCGAACTCAGGATCTCCGTCATGTAAATCCACCGCGCATACCCCTGCGTCACGGAGGCCGTCAAGATCATGAAGATATATTATTGTCAACATAGAGCGAAGGATCGAAAATATCGCCCTCTCTTTAGTTGGGACCTTTCGTTATTAATGGTCGATTGTCTTTTCACGCGAAATTGTAAGGAATTGAAACAGCGCCATCTAGTGGCATCGAGAGACAGCAAAATTAGTTAGTATGAGATTACGCCGTCACTGTCGAACAGTGGTACGATAACGCGGTGAAAAGTGAATGATCCTCATTGGTTGAAGCAACGTTTTTGACGTTTGTGGTTGAGAGTCGCACATTTTGACAGATCGAATAGTAGATTAACTACTCGATTAAAAAACGCGTTAGAAAAGTTGTCACTTTGATTTTGAGAGTAAAAGTGATTACGTCAAAGTCTTTAAAAACTCGCGAAAGTTAAGGAACTCCTTCCTCCTTAACTATTATGGCAACTTTTTATTTTGCTTGAAGAATGTTTGCGGCTGCGAGGTCCAACGATGACCGCAATTATACTTCAAAGTTAGATGCACGAGCTCGTGCATCCTCGGATCCACAAGTGGACCTGTCCGAAAGGCAATTTAGAAATAGATACAGAATTCCAAAAAAAAGAAACAGTTCCTATATTTATGTAAAGAGTTAAGACAATTTACCAATTTAAGGTTATCTCAACGGGTATCCTTGGAGCTAAAAGTATGTATGAAATATGTTATTTGGTAAACTCCCAGTGAGCACTCGGTACATGACGTCTATGTGGTCGCTGAGAATGCAGTGGCGTAGCTAGGTAATGAAGGACCCTGGTGCAAATGAAAAAATGGGGCTCTAAACTGGTAAGGTTTTACCTAGTAAAAATATTAAATTATATTCAAATAGGTACCTACATAAAAATGCTAAGCTACATTATCATCTGCTCTTTTTCGTTATCGAAATTTTCTAAGTTCAGTTCGATCACTATTTCCTGGTAAGGATTAGAGGGTCCCGGGCATTTTAAACCCGAATGTTAAACCCCCGTAACGCATGTCAACCTTTTGACAGGACGTACTAGACGAGTTGGTTGCGTACCGAGTCGCGACCAACAAGATCGAGTTGCTGGTTGCCGGCGATAAACAATTCACCGCTTGCGTCGTGCAAAGAGTCGTTAAGAAAAAACATATTCAAGAATAACTCCAGGTGCTTCATATATTTAAACGAGCAAGTCCAGTCCAGTGCTATAGATACCTACCCAATACTATTAGGTAAATATTGACATCATTATCAACCCATATTCGGGTCACTGCTAAGCTCGAGTTTCCTCTCAGAATGAGAGGGGCCAATAATCCACCACGCTGGCCCAATGTGGATTGGCAGAGTTACACACGCGGAGAAAAAAATCTCACGAAGTTTTTCCTTCACCGTTTGAGACACGTGATATTTAATTTCTTAAAATGCACACAACTGAAAAGTTGATGGCACATGCCTCGGACCGGATTCAAACCCACACCACGAGGAATCGGAGGCAAAGGTCATATCCACTGGGCTATCACGGCTCGTATATTATATTAACAGCAAAAACTCACGGTTTTACGCGCGTAGTTCCCATTCCCGTGGATAAAGTGTGTTACTCCCTGATAATGTAAACTTTGTAGAGCCGCGATAGCCCAGTGGTTAAGACCTCTGCCTTCGGTTCCGGAGGAGGTTCGAATCCGATCCGAAGCAAGCACTTCTAACTTTTGAAGGAGAAAATCAAAATCAAAATGCCAATCCGCATTAGGCTAGTGTTGTCGGTCCACTAGGTTTTAAATTTATTCGTTAGGTACATACAAAAATACAATCCTTCCTGTTTAAAATGTTAAGGTAGAAGTCTAGATGTATATTTCGTGTTAAAATTCCATATAAGTAAATATATTTATTTTCTACTCTCAGTTTTCAATTTTCAGATTTCAGTTATATACGCTATGAAGATTATCTCGAATCTATTAAAAGACTCTCAAGATGAGTGGCTTGTACAAACTGTAAGAAAAATAATTTTAACTAGTCTTGAAAATAAAAAGTAGGTACCTATAAAAATAAAATTTTAATATTTCAAGTAGCTAGTATTGCTAATCCGTCCCGGATATGGAAAGATGGTAGTGAATAGTGTTGTCTGATAGAGATCGTTTCAAAGTCAGACACACTAAATCCCTACCCTGTCAAAACGTAACCTCCCATATCTATAGGTAAGGTATACCCTAACTTCTAATGCATGATGTCATGCAGATCGCGACCAACACACGATCAGTTTTATCGGATGTCCTGCCGTTAGCGCTGCAAGGTAGCCACTTACCATCCAATAAGTTCTGAGAGCTGACGACACCTTTGCTTACTATCAGGCATAATTGCAATCAAATTTTTGCTTCTTAAATAACAAAAAAATATGGTCATAATGATTGTGATTATGTTGGTGATGACTGATGATGATGATGACACTTGCAGACCGCATCACTAAACAAAATCAATCCAGTAGTAGACAGAATTATGGAGGATGATTCTGTGGAAGGAGTGATCTTGACAAATAAAGAAGGTACTCGTAGTTGCATTTTTTTCATCTTCCAATAGTAGGTATACAAGCAGGTGTTATTTTGCGGAAGTTCATTATGAAAAGTGGATATTCTTTTTATTTTGATATTCTCCGCGAAAAACAGATCCGTAAGAAAGCACCTTCTTTAAACAAAGGTACTGAAGCATCCTCACGACGTGCTGTTGATTCTACAACGTTCAACTTCGAAGTGTCGCCTTCGACTTTAACCTCGCCTTTTATGCATTTTCTTAAGATAGTTCACTAATCTCTCATTCATTTATTTACATTTTTTTTAATCCTAACAATGTCTATCAAAAGGTCACAAAATTATACGTAGGTAAAGGTATACCCTGCGTGTTGAAAAACAAAGTCCATCGCCGCGTCTGGCGAGACAAGATTTTTATACGGTCTTAATTAATGATAGGATGATTCATGAGGAAGGTTTAAGTTTTTAATTTGTCAACGTTTTGTGTGTGTTGGTTGAAATATGGGGTACCTACGACTCTACACAATATTAGTTACCTATTTTTGTCAATATTGAATTGAAAATATTATATTGTCAATGCTTAGACCATTACGAATGGTATATGCGTCAATGTTAAAATGCCAATATTATTATGGGCAATATTATTGTGTGATAGGTAACACTAAAATCATGCCATCTCTTTTCAGGAGTGCCAATATTAACCAATACGAATCTAATAAGCGCCACACACTGCGGGCCAGCGATGCAGCGGCTCGGTTTGATGGCCCATCGCGGTGTTACAGAAATTGTGATTTTTCCCATTACTTTTTGAAGTACCCTCCATATGAACGCACTAACCGATGCCCGTGAGAATACAGGGATAAAATATAGCCTATGACACCGACAAATAATAAAAAGAATTTTCAAAATTGGTTCAGTAGATCAGTCAAACGCTTTAAAAAAATTCTTCTACAACACGATAATTTTTACTTCTATATAATATTACTAGCGGACGCCTGCGACTTCTCAAGCATGGAATTCAGTATTTCACAAATCCCGCGGAAACCGTGGATTTTTTCGGAATAAAAAGCAGCCCATGTGTTGTTAACCCAGAACAAAATCTATTTCCATTCCAAATTTCAGCTAAATCCGTTTAGTAGCCGCAGCGTTAAGGAGGAACAAACATACACATAATATTAGTGTGATTAGTAATTAGTCAGTACATTATTATGATGGGTGGTAAGCTGATGAATACATGACGTGAACATTGTGAAAAGTGTAACCTTAGCTACCCCAAAAATAATTAAATACCCCGCCATAAAAGACCGAACTTATTTATTTCATTAGGCTTATTTATACAAAGGCTTATATTTTCTAGTGAGGACAATGACTTTATTTAACTACCTAATAGAAAAGTTACATTTTACGTTTCAGGACCAATTTGATGAAGTATTAGTTTTAAGATTAAAAACGAAGAAATTGGAAGTGATGGTAGCACCGCATTCGGAGTTTAACATCATAGTTATGCAGCACGCTAGATCTAATAAGAAAATGGCAAAAAATATGAAGCGCAATTAAAATGTCTCAACAAATTATTGAAATAAATTGTATTAAGATTTTCCTTTTTAATTAATTGGTTATTTTTTTCATCTTAATAATCTCGAAAACCACTTGACGTACAAAGGTGAAATTTGACAGGGAGGGAGTTTTTAGTCCGCTAAAAACGGATTTTGCGACAGGGCCGGATTAAGGGCAGACGAAATCGCTGGCGTCCGCTGGTTCTAAATAAAGAAATGTAGGTACTTTAGATTTAAACTAAAGCAACCAGCTTGGTTGGTCCAGTGTCCTGACTACGAATCCTATGTCGAGCTATGAGATACCTACTGAGTTTTTCTTTCAGAATGATATTTTCAGTTAGATTCTTATTCCGGAGTTGGCAAGTTATAACTACTTGTGGTCATATCAATAACATTTGATAGTGATCGTTAATTAATTTAGTATTATAAGCCCACTAACTCGCATCGGTGCTGTTTGGTGGGTCTAAGCTCCATATCCCAACTCCTATAAGGAGGGCGGTCTAGACTTATAGTGAGCAGGGGCGTAGCTACGTAGCTAGCCATATCGATACGGGGCCCCCGGGCTACAGGGCCCCTTACCTATGAAAGCAAAAAAAATTGTAAAATATTACAACACAATCTCTTTTTTTCCCTGGTTAAGTGTGGATTTTGTAATTGGAGCGGCTACGACACCGCTGTGTTACGTGCGCTCTATATGTTTAATCTTTGTTTTTAGCCCAAAACTATCTATGGTTTTAGCGAGATTTGCGAAAAACTGAAAAAAAAATGCACGCGGACGGAGTCGCGGCCGTCCACTAGTAGTTTTTTAAAATAAACTTCTAATAGCTATGTTAAAATGTTTTTGTAATCTATTTTACTATTACTAGCATATTCCACTTCGGACTAAACGCAAATGATAAGGCCTAGTTCGGACTATTTTAGTATTTTAGTCGAAAACAAACAATTTTGGGATTTACCGCCCAATACTAAAGTCCGAAGACGATATACTAGTCCGAACTAGGCATAAATAACGTATTAATGTAGGAGTCATGCAGAAAATTAAAACAAATATTTGATATGTTTTGCCAAATATTGGGCCAATGTCCATACCCAAATATTTTTTTTTGTATTATGGTAACAATTTTAGCATAAACGGATGTTACGATATGTTTGCAATTTTCTCTATTGCTCAGTGCTCTATAATCTGTGACATTTTGAGTTTGGCGTCACCCGGTAAACGCTGCCAGCCAAACTATTATTGAGAATTGTTTTTATTTTCGTGTTTAATCGCAGGGATAATCATTTCAGTATAAGTATTAAGTGAAATTATTATAAATATGGAAGAAAAGTACGACAAAAATGGCTACAACAGCAGTGATTTCAAAAGAAACGCTGGCCAAGATGGGTCAGGCGAACATGAACAAGATGGCGAAATCAAATTGAATGAAAAAGCCGGCGATTATATTCGGGAGTTGTTAAGCGAGAAGATTAAACTGAACGCTGGAAAATTCCCAGTGTCCTCGAAACTTATTGACCAGGGTATAAATTTCATTACTTTTATCCACAGCTCATAATACCTACAGATACATTCTACTAAATTTTTATTAATGAATATTGATTTAATTCAACTTAAAACATTAGTAATAACATGTCAAGTACAACTCTATAAGATCCATGTGTTATTTAAAAGATCAAGCCATTCATTTTAGAAACCCAACCTCATAACGTCATGGCCCGATACTAATTCGTAACTTGAATGTAAAACATTCGGTTTTCTATGTTCTATAAAGTGTAGCGTAAGAAATAAGAATAATCTTACAGCCTTATTGAACTCTCCGATCACCTTAACACTTGATTGTCATGAATAATTGTCTTTGCCGCGCAAAGTTGAGGTTATATCAGACTAGCGTCCCGACACTTCGTAAGGCCATAAATCTCCTTTATCCGGCCCTGTAAGTCGGTTATCAACAGACATCTATTAACTATAAACTACCTCCCTGTCAAATTTCAAGTTTGTACATCAAGCGGCTTTCAACCTATGCAGTTACACCTGCCATAAATTGTTTATGGAATTGAAATTGTGAATCAAATTTAATGGCATGCTCATTTTTTGGAAGTGACATTATTAATTTGTTGTAGGACTTTAGTAGGACACAGTCTGACTAGCTAACGCTTAAGGTGTTTGTAGATTTCTGACGGCTTTTATAAACTTGAGAGGTCAGCCGAGTGTGCCAGTCTAAACCATGACTATTGTCATACACTCTTCTAATTTACTAATATTATTTTTTGATAACTTGTTTTAGAAGTGGCAAAAGTACAAAGTACTGGCAGGATACCTGCTAAAGATCTGAAATATGTTGATGTCTACAGGGAGAAACCTGTCAAAGTTGTTGTCAAAGTGCTTGTGCCTATCAAGGAACACCCTAAGGTATCAATAGATTACTATTTTTATACTGTAATATGACTTCCTCAATGACATTTTTATGGAAACGTCTGCTTTCTTCTGCACATTTAGGCTGGCAAACTGTAAAATTGTAAATATAATATGTTACTTTTTATTTGTTAAATATCAATTGTTTAAAGTAAGTGCAATGTTGACAATACAAAATCTGCTTTGCGAAACAATTTTTGAATATTTTGACAATTTTGATATTTGACTTGATTTTTCAAAATGTTTTCATAGCGTACTTGGAAACAAATGAATTTAAATATTTGTGTAGCTGTACTGTTTTACCTTAAATGTTACCTTTACTTTCATTTATCAAGTAAAATATCGATTCATTTATGAAGTAAAATATATTTATGCAACGCAACTAAAAAGATTAGTATGATTTGTATATTTATGTGTGGTAAATCTTGTTAATGAATGAATCTCTGTAATAAGTTTCATATAAATTTCATTTTCTTTCATATTTTTATTTTTATAATTTACTTAATTGAAACATGTAAATTTTTGGGGCAAATGTGGAAGTTTTTAATTATTGCAGCTCAGTGCAAAGTCATTATATGCAGTCTTAGTCATGTTAGGTAATTGATCAGCCATGAATTCAACATTGTTGTGTTTCAGGTCAACTTCATTGGCAAGTTGATGGGACCCAAAGGCAACACTATGAAGCAACTGCAAGAGGAGACCATGTGCAAAATGGCAGTGCTTGGTAGAGGGTCCATGAGGGACAGGTTAGTGTGGTATATCACACATGTAGATAATTTCCTGACTAGTTGGAGGGAAATGGGAATATTGGTCATATAAAAAATGGCAAATATTCTATTTAAAAAAAAAAAGATTTTTAATATAAATGTCAAGGTACAAATTAGCTGTACTATGCTATGCACTGTCTTGAAGAAATACCAAACAAACATTTTACTGTAAGACATTCAGATCATAATGATTGGTCAAGATTGAAATTCATGATTTTTGTGTTATTTAAATTCAAGTACTTTTCCAAGTATCTCTTAAACTAGACTATCTGCAATGTCTATGCTCAAACTGGATTATAACCTTGCAATATTATTGAAGGCTTTACAAAATTTTATATAATTTTGATACCAATGCTAATCAACAATGCTTTCTTCCATCTGCTTGTTCCGTCGACTATTATTTAATATTAATTAGGATAAAACTTAGAAAAAATCTTATCATCAGCGTAAAGCTAGTCCAATCTTTCTTTAATCCTAGGAAGATCATTTCTTATCATCTTTGCAGACAAAAAGAAGAGGAGTTGCGGAATTCCCTGGATCCTAAACATGCTCATCTCTCAGATGAACTCCATGTGGAGATATCAGCTTTAGCCCCGCCAGCTGAAGCCCATGCAAGAATTGCATATGCACTGGCCGAGGTTAAGAAGTACCTCATTCCGGATCCCAACGACATGATGAGACCACCACCACCTCCGCACCACATGCATCGTGACATTATGGAAAGAGGTAAGTGTTTATATGTTTGTTTATTTAATTCTTCTTTCAGTTTACAAATTAAATTAAATTAAAATTAAATACTTATGTATTTATAATATAAATCAACATTGTTTTACTTTGATAATATGTATGTTGTAGCAACTTCATTTATAAGAGTAATAGCTACAAATTGAAATATGTTATAATTGTATATTGTGGATACAGATGTTATAATGAATTTCTCAATCTAAAAAAATATAAGTGAAACTAGTTTACTTGGAACATACAATATTATGCTGTATTGATCAATATCAACATTTTACGTTATTAGTTGACACTTGAGGTAATTTATTTTTTTATTGTCTTGAAAAGTTATAATTGTATTTAGAAATAAGCTGTATAAACCAATTTGCACTTTGAATGTAATAATTAGTAAATGTACTCTTTAAACTTAATGTCAGAAGTGTCACTAAGTACATACTCTTGTAATTTTTTAATTGTACTCGTTTAAAGTATTTTGTACTATGGTTGTAATGAAACCTTAATTAATTGATAAATTTTTCATAAGTTAAGGTTTTATTACATTCATTTTATTTTAGTTATCTAAGTTAATTCATTACTCATTGTACTAACAACCAAACTGTTTTACTTGTATTTTAAATTTTATTTTACTAGTTAGTTTACATTTTCATCTTATGTAACTTGTTTTACCTTTATATTGTGAGTGAATTATGTAAATTAGAATAGAAAATAGTAAATTATGTAAATTAGAATAAAATTCAATTTATTTAAAGTTTATTATGAAAATGTATCACATAAAACTGAGTCAAGATAAAATTATACAAAGACACCTTATGACATTGTACTAAGAAATGTCAGTTGAGTGTTTCCGAGTTGAAAAGTGTAATTTGAAGATTATCAAGGTAAATAACTCACTATAAAATATTTTAGTTGCTGCCAATTAAGTACTGTATTGTATGCTTAACTTGAGTGAATGCCCTGCTATGTAATATACATTTAAGTGCAACATTTACACACTACATAGAACAAAGATATTGTTAAAAAACAATAAACTTGTAGAAATTTAAAAAAAAAAAAGAAAAAAAAATACTAAAGAAACCAGAAATACAGGACAGAAAAATTAAAAAAGAATAAAACTAAAAAAAGACTACAAAATGGTCCTAATAATTTAATCTGCACAAGAACATAAACACTATACAAAAAGACTGCTGAAAATTATTCTACTAAAATGTGTTCTTTTGATAAAGAAAAGACATAACAGCAAAGTAAGGCAGGCCAATAAAGTCCAAAGACTATAACACATATTTATAAGCACTGTTATATACAAATAAACTATACAAAATCATGTATTACAATTCAAGGAGGCAATTAAACAAGAATAATAAATATAAATTAAAGTAATCAAGGGCCAATGTAAACATCAAAATAAAATTTAACACAATGAAGAAATAGTTTAACTAGAAAGTCAATGAAGGATTTGGTGTATAAAGTATTGAACACCGGATGTTGAGTATCAATATGCTCCTAGGCAAATTGACTATTGGAACTTTTTTTCACCAGATTTGAGTATGACACGCCAGCCACTCCTTCAAACACCCCTACAGATCCAAGCCACACGTAAGATAGATATTATACTAAACTGTATCAAATTTTGCCAATCACTATTAAAAAGGTTAAATAAAATAACGAAAAAATAAACTGATTAAATAAAATGGCACAGTGTACAGAGAATGACTCTTTCCACCAGATATGAAGACAACTCGACGATCTCTCCTACAAACGCCCTCCCCGGGCCAGACAACACGTAAGATATGCAATAACACATGCTGCTCAAAAGAATTTCTATTGTAGACCTTCATTCAGTCAGGATGTTCGTTCTTTGCTAACTCACCCTTTATTACCTGTAATAATGAATTCCCCCCCACACATAATTTTGTTATACTGCGATAAACGTTGAATGAATATAACTTCACACGATCATTACTCGAAAATGCTGAACTGGAACAATGAAATGTGGATGTAGAAGAAAAATACAAATTAAAAATGTATGAGTGTCCGGATTATTCTAATGGGTGCACACGGTGAACTAAACTAGGGTAGGCAAGATTGACATGTTGCACATTTTTCCCCACCAGATTTGGTGTCAACACGCCGGCCCCTCCTACAAACACCCCCCCATGGCGACGCCGCACGTAAGCTCACACAAATTATTTGAATCAACAAAGGCAATTTAAAACCTAACCTACCCAATCTACAAACATTGTATTCTAAAAAGTGCAATACATGTCAAATACTACAATCCCCAATACAACAATGTTGAATCATACATCCATAGGGTACTGAGGAGTTCTATAATTCTCAAACTTTCAACATCCAATCGGCAACACAAGAACAACGGGCAACTTAAAACCAAAACCATTGAAGCCTTTTTTTGGATCTGCCCAAAATATCTTAACTGCATACTGGTTTATATTTTTCGACAAATTAGATGATCCCAAGTACTTTTGTTTGAGAATTTTTTTGCATTTAATTTGTATATAATGCATAATTGTTGTAAATAGCTTATATTAGGTCCTTACTTATGATATTGACGTTACTAACTATTTACTCATGCTTTTGTGTTAGAAAACCATATTCATTTGTTTTTTCCTCTTCTGATTTGTTTCTTTGCCTCGGTCAGTTTACAAAACGGAAAATAAAAAAAAATCGCATTTACGAGTATGAGTTCCATCGTGACACCAATGCTACAGAGACGGCTCGAAGGATTAATGATGTGTATGACGTCTGTGTCGCAAAAGAAAGCACAGTTTCAGCGTTTTCTTTCTGTAAATTTCGACCTGCATTACAAGCCTCGTGGACGGCCAGAGACCAAAGTTGATAATGGAGAATTGAAGATTATTGTAGAAGCGGATCCAACGCATATCACAAGCTATCTGCAGGCTTCGCCCGTAACGCCCGTCGACTGCTGTGTTACTATATTGGCGTTATTTACGAGTACAAGAAACGCTCATCGCAATAGCTGAATCCTGGCGAACCAGCCAAATAGTGCCCCAAGCGAAATTGACTCAAAAAAAAATACTTTTGAGCATTTGGCGGACTAGTGCCGGTGTCATCTGCCTAGCTAAGATTACAGCGATGTCTATTGTCAGCAACTGCTAAACCATGATGAAAAAGCTAGCTGCTAAACAACCGAGGCTGGTCAATCCCTTTAGGCCACTGCTGCTTCAGAACAATGCTAGACCACACACTGCACGACAGATGCCTACCAAATTAGAGGAGCTTCAATTGAAATGTACTCCTCCACTGTACTCCCTGAACCTTGCCCCAACAGATTACCATTTTTTTTGAAATTTTGTAAACATCTTAAGGGTAAAAATTCAACTCTGATGAGTTTTTTAGTAAAAGGATCAATGAACTACCAATAAGATGGCATAAGTGCATAGAATGGTACGTACTTTGATTAAATAAAGATTAATTTAATTAAAAAAAAGTTGACTTTATGTTCCCCCTTATAAAACCGCCAATTTCATAAGTAAGGACCTAACATGGTCTGTGGTAAGACGTGCGTATTGCCTCCCGTACTTCTCTTAAGATGTCCTGAACTCCTGTACCGCTCAGTCGAGGTCTGAGTTAGTTTGTTTAATAGGTGTCTTTGGAAGCTTGACTAATGATGTACCCTTCAAGGTGTAAGGTATAAACAAAATAGGAACCCCTGAATCAGATTAAAAGGGGTGCTTCTGTTCCTATACAGGCTCCGATCGGCTGCCTGACAAAGGCGCAGGTCGATTGGGAATCCTCAAGAATGTGTTTTACAGCGGGTGCAAGGTCACAGAACGTTCCTTCTCCTACCACAACCCCGTGCTTAGTGCAGGTGCGCCTTGAGTTGACCTTTTAGCATCACATAGGGCGTCCATGCCTACTACTATTATGATAGGGACACACTATTAAATACATCAACACTCACAGGTGCAAAACTAAATAAAATATAAATAATACACATGAGTTTACTTTATTAAAAAAAGTATTTTTAGAATTTAAACTATAGTGAGTGTTATTCATATTAATTGATTATGAAACACGGCTAAAACTCACGTGATATTAGGTCGGAGTATGCCCGACTAGTTTCGAACCCATACGGGGCCCTTAGTCATGAGCTGGTTCTTGCATCGCGGCACGATCCAAACTGATTTTTTGACTTGATTTGGATTCATAATCAATTAATAAAAAAATTCTTAACTAAAATGGATATATTCCCGTTTCTACACAAAAGAAATGAAACAAGTTTTTATTTTCTCTATCATAATATTTTAGATCCAAATGCAATGAACATAATCAGACCATTTAAATCATATTTGAGTTATTTTTTCAATAATTTTGTTTCAGATTTCATTTCACTGCCTTTTTTGCTATGTTTCTAATAAAATTAAACTTTAAAGCTAAAATGTAGAAAATCATATAACCAATAAAAATACAAATTTGAGACAAAAGTTTGGTGAATTTAATATCATTTTTGCACCTGCTGTCCAGCATTGTTGATCTAAAACTGGACATTCTCTATTTTATCTTTCCATTTAGTAGCAGTAACAATACCAGCCTCCTAGTATCCTCAGTGTTATATCCTCACCTTTGAAGCACATTATCTTGTGGATCCTGTTCATTCAATTTTTTATTACAGAGCCATTATCGCTTTGAATCAGTGTGGTTGGTCTAAGCTCCAAATCCACCTACAGTAGGCGTAAGAAAATAGACTATAGTCAACCAGTAGCTGGCTGACTGAAAGACGTACCGCCAAGCGATTTAGCGTTCCGGTACGATGCCGTGTAGAAACCGAAAGGGGTGTGGATTTTCATCCTCCTCCTAACAAGTTAGCCCGCTTCCATCTTAGACTGCATCATCACTTACCATCAGGTGAGATTGTAGTCAAGGGCTAACTTGTAAAGAAAAAAAAAGACTGAAATGACTACTTCTTTCCTTGCATTGGGACAAATGAAATGAAACTGGGACTACTCCGCTGCCATTGGTCTGTGTACAGGAGAGAGGATACCCTATGGGCCATTCAGAATAGGTTAGACAGTGATGTTGATGAGTGGCACTTTGTTCCAGACGCACCCCCGCACGCGCCGCCCCGCCCCCCGCGCCCGCCGCCCGCGAGGATGCCGCCCCAGGGCATGCGACCGATGCCGGCGAAGAACAAGGTGCTCAGCATTCTCGACAGGGCTCGCTCGGCCATGGAGACATCCTACCCATATGAGGAGCCCTATGCTGCGCCCGAACCGCCTGTGAGACAGGTCAGGATACTAGATTTACTCATTACTTATAAATGCTAAGGGGCTATCCTTAATTTACGTCTCCCGTTACATCACATGTTACGTTCATTACATTGACAAAGGTGAGTGGTGGTATTACTATGTGACACAGTTTATTATACTATTAATTATAATCTTAAAATACTTATTTACAAAATTTTGAAACTGGTGTTTAGATTAAGTTTCTCTACTATATTATTACTAAATTCGTGCAAAATAGCATCTTGAGCAATAGATACTGAAGATGCAATCGCATTTGTTCAACCTACTGTAGTTTATTTTTATAATTTCCTTGAATGATACAACTCAGGTACCGCGAGGCCCGCCGCGCGCCCCGGAGCCCGACTACTACAACTACGAGCGGGGCCAGGAGCGTTTCTACGAGGACGACAGCAGCTACTACAAGGAAGAGTCCCGCGACTACGCGAAGGTCTCGGCGCGCGAAGTGGGCACTCGCCGCCAGGGGGCCGGGGCGGGGCCTTCGCATGCGCGCCATTACGCCCGCGCGACGCCGTACCAGCGCGCGCCCAAGTAGTACCGCAACCGTTCGTATTTTAGTAGTGCTCCAATCGGACTATGCCTCCCCCCAAGTACGACTATATCATAGACAAAAGCATACTTTTAATGGACCCAACTAGCAGACGCCCGAGAATGTTTACTTGACTTTTATCCCTCCACTTGGTAACTTTGTTGGTCTTGTGACTAATGTGCTCATCTTATTTTATTTTCTTTCTTTCTCACATTTTTTTTTCTTTTTAAGTTAAGTTATCTTTTATATTCTTTTTTTCTTTATTCCATGCTGTGTTTATTTGTAAAAAATTACACATATATATTGATTTATAATTTAGTTCAATTTTATATTATTTTAATTAGTGTAAATGTTTAAAAGTAAACCTATTGAATAAATCCCCATCCCAAATCGAGCCCCTTTACATTTTAATTTAACAATAGTCAATTATACCATTTTCCGTCAATACAACTTGGTACATTATGATTGACAGACTTCAATTTTACAGGGTTAAAATTTTCTTGGAATACAACCAATTATCATGACCTCGACCATAACTTAGGACGCTGACTTATGAAACTTGAGACAAATTTTAGAATATAAAAATGAATATGACTTTACCACCATTTTATCGCTCATTCCGAGGTTGACCGCTTTATTTTACTTAATTAAATGAAATTATTAATTTCACAAAAAAAATCTTTGATTAGTGTTAACACAATAAATTGCTTATACTATCATAACAAGTCCGATTAGAGGCACAGGTTTATTTGTGCTTCTTTTCTTTGATTTACTTGAATTTATATTTCCTTTGCAGTATTAATTTTCTTTTGAAAATTTAAAATTCATTTGAATAATTTAGTTATAATATGTTTGCCTAACAACAATGTCTACATTTCCAGGCCAGCCGCACCACAGAAGAAACGCTCTCAGTAAGTATGTACTGGTGATTCATAAACATCATCTAAACCTGAACATTTAACCAAACAAGCATAAACATGGAGACAAAAACTCAACAAATGAAGACAATTTATTATTATAAATATAAGACAAGATATTTAAAAAAAAAAGCCATTGGCTCATGCCAGTAAAATTCTGCACCTCTACAATTACTATAAAACGCAAACAAAATAATTATGAAAATTTGTAATTTATTTCACCAAGGCAATTCTTACACAGAGCATAAAAATATGATTCTAATAATTTCTAATCAATATATGACTTAGAAAAGTAGTTATTGTCAAGAACAAAAATTATTTTCATTAATAATAAAACATTCTGTAATTTTAAGGTAATTTTAAAATGGATTTTTAAAAGTATCTATCACTACATGTTTAGTTTTAAAATGGAAGATAGATTATAATATTAAAGTTAGTTGCTAAAATTATGTAAAACTTTTAACTTAAACAGTTTCTTTACTTCGAAACTTAAAATATTAATGTACTACAAATTTGTGTGACTTAGAATAAATAAAGTTAAAAACAAATTCCGAAGTTTAATTACAAAAGCAACGGTAAAGGGGAGTCTCTCCAGTGATGGCCTAAAAGTTAAAACATTATGTTTATGACAAGATTTTAATGCAGATAAATGTTTTAAACCATAACCCCAAACCCTCTTCAATAGGGAAATTACTGCAATATCTGATTAGAGACTTTCTTTTATTCACAAATTCGTAATAAGGTATATTTTCAACTTGAAGCAAATTTTCATTTAAAAAAGATTGGGTACATGATTGTTAAAATTATTTACTAATTGTAAACGAAAAAAAATGCATGAAGAGGCTTGATGGAGCATTATTTAATCTTTAACTACTAAAAAGTTGAAATATTGCAGTACAACAGACAGAAAGATTATGTAAAATAATCTTAATAATAAAACAACTATGAATTAGAAATCTGAAACGGGAGATAATTTCTGTTATACTTTCACAATAATATAAATCATTAGTTATGCCATGTACCCAACTAAATATGTTTGATCAGTTTTCTTGGAGCATTGAAATAATTTATTTCCAACATTAAAATGCAATTCAGTCTAATATGCATCATGGAATATATCAAAATTCAATCTGAATATATCAAAATTGTTAAAAATATATATTTTGACAAAATTATTGACATTGTATTAAAGAAGTTGACTACATTAATAATATAGGAATGTCTGTCATAATTTCCATGCAAACAATTGCATTAAATAATTGTTTAAAATATAAATTACCTACATGGAAAATTGGACAACGCCGAAGAAACGAGAATGATGCGCGTCGTAAGTTATAAAACCAAATGGTAAGACAGGTACAGTACAAAAAATCAGTTGAGTGCAGAAAATAATTATTGATAACTATGAAAATGAATGATTATAAATTTAGAGACAAAGAAATAGTTCAAATACTAAACGCAACGATCTTGTGATTGCTAAATTGACCTCTAATTACATTATATAACAATATAATTTGCTGCAAAATGGCTAAAATCAACATGGTTTTTGTATATCATAACTATTACTGGCAAACCTGACTGGAAAGGGATAAGTTAAAATAAAACTTTTAAGACATTTTCAAATAGAAGAAAGTTTGAAGAAATACAACATTACATTATCAATCATGCAACAAGTTCTAAGTTTTTTATAAAATGAATAATTAAGTGTTCAAAACACATTGACACCCTTCTACTTTTCTTTTCAAAATAAAACAATACAAAAATAATATAATTCAAAAGAAACATTCTTTACTTGATTAAATTGAATTGGGATTTAAACATGAGAAATGGAGATAACCAATTAACAAACACTGGATTTGCAATTTTTGAAAATGAAGTATATAACATGCTGTTCTTATATTAACTTACCATTCATTCCAGTGCAGACATTTTCAGCTTGGGGGTTTTCTCTGACTGTGGTAAGTACATTATTATTTATTTGACCATTAGTTGCCTATTAAACTACTGTATTTCAACTTTTATTTGGTTCGGCCGGCGCAAATCTGACGAGATATGAGTTTCATAAGAAACTATTTTTGACCATTCTGGTGTTTAAATTACTAGTCTATGTTTTATTGTCACCAGTAATGAGGTAGAAATGTGTTTATTAATTATTATTTAAGACTTTTTTTCAATAACTATGCTTTCCTTACACTACCTCGTTAGTTGAGGCCTGACCCAAAAAATTACCTCTAAATGAAAACTAAGGTTTTTCTTGTCTGTCTATTTTATTTAATGGTTAAAATATTCTAATTAAATCCTCAACTAATGGTCAAATATTTATCAATTGTCTCCTTTGTCATGTATTATTTTTTAAATATTTTATGATGAATAAAATTTTTGAATATATTTAGTGGTTTTATTCTGGTAGGAGAAACCTACTCAAAGAAAAACACAAAGATTGTGCAGTGTTTATTGATATAGCTTAAACAAATTACAATTATTTTGGTTATAAAATATAATTACTACATTGTCAAGAACTTTAGGCTACTTTGTCAGAATAATGTAAATTTGAAAATAGGTCTTGCAAATAATACTGTCTCAACCAGTGGCCACCGCAGCTATATACATGGCTTTTATTAATGTTTGATTATCAGTGGCGTGCATAAGGTTGTTGCTCAGGGTATGCCCTAGTAATAAAATCTGTATTTAATAAGCACTAAGAGTTGTGAATGCCACTGTTGTTTACCTACTTCAGACCTTGTGGCCACTCAGTTAATTTACACCACTGTTTTTAACAGGCAGATAGCTGCATTGTTTCTCTAATCATGCATTGAAAAAAAATCTTACAAATAGTTTTTATTACATTGTACATCTAAATGTGATTGCAGGCTTAAATATAGTTTTTAAATAAACTGGGGTAAAAAAATGCACTAATATCTTAACTTAAAAGTAGCTGTTATCCTTATAAATAAATAATATTATTGCATAAGACTAGTCTGAAGTGTTCTGAATGACAATAAGTATAAATTCACGGTCTGGAGCTATTAATATCTCATGTCTCCTGCTCCTCACTCTCAAGAATGAGAGTTCATTTGTGGAATCCTGAAAGAGATGTTACATGTATTGAACATATCATAGGTATATATGTTTAGTAAGTAAACTTTGGGTATAGGTTATGCTGAATTTGAACTTTGAAGGTAGATGAAAGAGAAAGCTTTTATGGTGTTAAATTCATCATACTCGTATATAGGTTGGTCAGCTTTGAAGTGGTAGATGACTTTTTGATGATCGTCATTGGCATATCTAGGATTATTTCCTAGGGTGGGCCTGGCCACTGATAAGGGTTGACTGATTTTATTGATTTTACACCTGGCCCTTTATATGCTTATGTCAGCATGGCAGTGACTGGGACCAACTTGTTTATTATAAGGAATAATATATGTAGGCTCTGTGATGATGATTGGCCCATATCAGCATCACGGGAGGGGTTTGAGTAAGTACAGAAATCCTACTAAAGAGAGTTCAAAGAATAGAGGGTTGAAAAACACCCCACTGTAGATGGACTTAAGCTTAGTGGAAAATTGCAACAAACAGTTTTTATTGGTCGAGTGAATCTCAATGCAGCAGTAACTTGGTTGTATAACAAAACTCATTATGGTCTACCAAGGTTGTAGTGCTGAGGGTGATATCTATGGTTGTAATTTAAGCTAACTGGGAACTGTCTATGTTATAGCTGTGGATTATAATCTCACCAGAATGTGTATAGACTATCATCTTCTCTGCTTAGGCCTATTAATGAGTTAGTCAGGTTGTAATAAATACATAAATCATATATTTGGTAGCAAACTTTCATTAATTTGAAAGTAAGTTGTGAAGTAAATTGTAATTACCATTTCACGTACTACATTCCTAGCTTTCTCTGTAAGTTGACCAATGAGACCCGCATACAACACTGATGTAGCATTATCTAATGAACTTTTGATAGGAATTCCTGCAAAACAACAATCATTATAAATGGTCACATTTTTTAAAAAGTATTAATTTATAGGCAAGTACTGGAGTATTATATATATACATATACTTCCGTTTCCAAATATTCACTAAATATTGATCAAACCTTCATGATTTACGATGACGACACCCATAACACCTTTGTGTGCTTGTATCCTTTTGATGGTTTCTTCAACTTCTGTAGCCTAAAACATATAACGATTATACACAAGTTCAATTAAACAAACATATTACAGAGTTATTATTGTTTACCATATTGTTGGTTTATTAGAAAAAATTAAGATTCACAAGAGCCTGCTGGGATTTTGGAAATGGAATTTTTTATTGACAAAACAAAACTGTCAGTGTCAAGTACAGACGTCAAAAAAAAGCATCAATGACAACTTTAAACTCATTACTTTTTTATAGATTTTACGGCCCTACGTTCTAGTCTTTAGGAGTCTGACTTTATTAATAAATCATAAGTAGAGCAACGCAAAAAATCTCAAATGTAGGGCCTTGCAAAATTGGTAAGCCAATCATCATCAATACACATAAAAAGAAGAAATATGATCAAAAAGACACTTTACCAAGGCTGGCACAGCTTATTTTTACTTGGCAACACTGAGAAGGAACGAATATGTCAAATTGAAATTGACGTTAACGTTATCCTCATCCATAGATAAAAAAATATGGAACTTCATTTCATTTTGGCTCGGCGAGTTGATTGAAAGCTTCGTGTAATTATTTTTTTATCAATATCTAATAAAATTCGCATTTTGGCGATGGCGATACGGTGTGTAGTTAAACAAAGCAATAAAACGTAAATTTTAGCTTTACTTTGAATGTAAGTTGAGTTAAAATGTGTTCCATTTGAGAGGATCATGAGCGAAAGCGTAGCAGAATGTACCGAAAAACTAGATCCCAGGGTCCAGGTAAAGATAATCGATATAAAGTGTAACGCGAGCACTTAGTTTTTTCTTGAATTGAATGTAAGCGGTTGCTATGACGAATATTACGCTAGAACACGGAAATAAAAGGTTGCCGCTTTTACCAATTATCTTGCTTTATAAAACTTGGTGAAATGAAATCGCTCAAGAGTTTATAGGTACTTGGCGACTATTAGTTTACTTTTGTTATTGTTTACTAGTATTTTCGTTTGGTCGCGCAAAAACTATCTTAACCACACGCATATCGCGCTCATAGTTTTTGAATAAATAAACTTTTTGTTAATAACTGTATGTGTATGTAAATAAATAAATAAAAATTTGAATTTAACAAAATTCCATAGACCTTACACCAAATGACTTAAAACACATTTATTAAGAAATTCATCTACCATTATAATAACTAGACAATTACCATGTGATGTGATTCATGATTTTTTTCATGACAAAGAAACATGTTTGTAATTGTATTATTATAATTTCTAAGAATTATTTTCACATTTCAACCAATGTGCACAAAATTATTATTATATAAACTCACAGAATAGAGAAATAACTTAAACCTTCCTCATTATTAACTATTTAGTGTTGAAACTGCATGACAATCTGTTTAGTAAATAGTCTTGTATAGGCAGACAGACAATAATAAAAACATTGTTTTATAATGTGTATGTATAAGTATTATAATTATTTTATCACAAATATGTTCAGACCTCAGATGCCTTCAATAGAATAAAAATAAATCAATCTAATTATTATTAAACACTCAACACACAGAGAAATCTAGGATTTTCTCCATATTGATTCTAATTGGAACTAAAAAGTGCAGTATCAATATTTTATCAATTATTATGTTCATATCCATATTATTTAAATAACTTGCCACTAAATCAATAATATCATCATTATATCTCTATTCTCTATCTATCTATTTTAACAGCCCAATAAAGGGCCAGGGCTCTCATGGAGCTTAGACCCACCACACCAATCCAATGGGAGTGGGCAGGCTTAGAGTGATATTCTTTGATTTCTTAATAATTCATCTACTCTCCTCAGATCGAGTTGGAACGCCTAAACACAGCTACAGATGAGATCAACCGCCTTGAAGTAGAACTGGATGAAGCCAGGCTCGCTTTCCGCAGACTCCTGGCAGAAGGGCATCTGAGAATACAGCAGCTCACTAAGAAACTTGGCACCAGTGTTCACAAAGCAAGGCCTTATTATGAAGCACGATTTAGAGCTAATATTGTAAGTAATATATGTATATATAGTTGTATAATTGAATTTTTCTTCCTCTTTTAGATGAAAGGCAGGTGTTGCAATACTTTGCTTTTTTTTTTATTTGCAACATAATAAGTAGACAATGATTCAGTAATTTTGGCAGTAGTTATGTTTCTACAATATGGCTTTATACCAAACATCCAAATAAAATAATTAATTTAATTCCCCATTCGCACAAAAGTTAAAAAAGCTATATGTTAAAACCCAGAGTTGGTGCTTTTATTGACATTTTAAATTTAATTCATGGTTTATTCCCAACGGCCAAAATTGAAAATGCAACAACTCGATAAAAAAGTGTTGTGTTTTAAAAACGCTCTCGTGCGAACATATACTTAGGAATGCATTTGTTGTATTGTATTAGTATTATATGTAAAAAAATTTTGGTGCAAATGAGGGATAAATGTCTCTCAAATGGGTCCAATGTTTTTATTTTTACCTAGCTGTGCCTTATGTCATCTTCTGTTTATTGTCAGAATGATTATTAAATCCTGTATAGAAAACAATGCATTAAAAAACTTTCTTTGAAGTAAAAATCAATGTGAATACTTTACAGACATCACAAGAACTGCAGGCAGCTAACCTTGCTTACGACAAAGCGAACAGCGCGCACGCAGCCGCCCGGGAGATGGTGTACCTGGCTGAGCAGGGCCTGGCCAGACTGGCCGAGGGCTCCGGCGGCCTCACACTGGACCCCGCTTGGCAGGAGATGCTCAACCATGCCACACATCGCGTCAACCAGGTACAAACCTACCTATAATGTTCATGATATTATTATTTTTCTTTTATTTTAAATGAATATTTGCATTATTTTTGAATATGACCAATATTCCCTTTCCCCTCCAACTAGTCAGGAAAGACTGTATTAGGAGTGGGTACAACAATAGAGTAATGGGGCAGGGTTCAAACCACCACCCCTTGGTGATGAGTCTGACTGCTGTTACCATTGAGCTATTGAGGCTCTAACTGTTATTAAAGTATTATTGTTATAATAGTTTAATTTTCAGATCAGCGTAGCCTTAATAATAATATGTATTTCAAAACAAACATAAACCTTGAAAAGCCTTTTCTTATATTTGCAACATGTTTATTTTCTGTTGATCTCTTTGCCAGTCAGCAAATATCTCCTTTTAAAGTATGATCTTTCATGTTCAACGTCAGTTCTCTGATGTCATCATTGAATCTTTTCTGTGATATGTTTAACTTAGAGAAACTAGTGACAGCACTGGCAAAGTGGAAGGAAAGAGACTTCGAGGATGTAGCCTGACACTTTGGTCAGACCAAATCCGCGCCACTCTCGACACCAAGGTACACGAGGCGTTGCAAGTCGCGAAAAGCCGAGCCACATGGCGCGACATCGTTAGCAAGCAAGCTTGTGTTAGGGGTCATGACCCTCAGTAATGAGAAAAACTACGCAAGGGTGATATGTCTAGTTAGTTAGTTACAGGGCAAAGAAAGAGAAGCAATCTTGATATTGAACGTTGTGTTCAGGCGGAGTCGGATCGCGCGGCGGCGACGGTGACGCAGCGCACGAAGGCGGCGGCGCACCGCGCGGCCTCCGCGCTCGTGCAGCAGCTGCAGAACGGGCTCAAGCGACACATCGCCAAGTCGCGGTGAGCTGACCCCTCTACTTACACAATAGCCCTAACATGCGACCTAAGACATTCTCTGAAAGACTGACTCGTGAAGACAAATTATTTTTATATCATTATAAGCGTTTAACCCACAATTGGTTGATTTGTCTACGCCTAATGTCCTAGGATGGTATGAGATATGTTATCGTATTTGACAATAACATATCTCATACCATAGTGAATTAGCCTGGTGGACTCATTATCTTCTATTAAAAAGTGGATGCACAAAAAATGAGTGCCAAACACAAGTCCAACTCAATTAAAGTAGTCGCATTTGCAAATTGAACCTGAAACTCAATACTTAAGGTTGAATATGCTCTGAATTTGGAATTTTATTGAATATTGGACTATATTGAAAGGCTGTGTAATTTTCTTTACCAATAATTCTAAACTGTCAAAGCAAAATTGGCCAGTTTTGAAGTTTCAGTGAAATTTTCTACACGATTGTTTGTCCTTATATGATTATGAGAGGTCAATCGGTGGATATATCTTTTGCTTTGTAAATAAACTTTCAATATTAGTTTCTAACCAAGTCACGATAATTTTAAAATAATTTCGAACTTTGTTAAACCTGTATATATCTACAACAACGAAAACTTAACTTTTTATATAAACGCGTATAAATGTGTACATTTATACGCGTTTATATAAAAAGTTGGGGTATGTTTTTGGGAGGCGAAACTCATCATTTGCTTAGGCGATAAGACAAGCTAACTACTACAAGGTCTGGCAAGAAACTGTCGCAAGCATTCGACTCTCTCGCCTCGTTTAACTTCTTAGCCTTAACAAAACTTCATACATTTTTTTTCACTAGTACTTCCCACTTTTTCTTAGTAGTGTAGAATTAGAGCTTGTATACCAACTAATGTTAGTTAATTTAACGCTGATCTTCGCTTGTTTAGTTTGCACTTATCTCTTCCACAGGCACGCCGTCGCTCGCCGCAGCACTTTTGGTACATAACTTTTCTTTTATTAGTTACTTTTATTGTTTTGCTTCTTGTGTATGTAATCAAAAATCTGCATGCTAACGCACATTCTAATATAAATAGAATGAAGAATTGCATAACAGAAGTTAATTTTGTGAAGTATTTTGCAATTATTTGGCACACACGCCAATCAGTTGTCTATTTACTTCTCTGTCTACGCATTTCAACCTCAGTAGCATATCGATAACCGGTAGTTCTAAGATGTGTGCCACTAGATGATTATGAAGTGGAAAGGCATTCATCATTATCAACCCATATTCGGCTCTCTGCTGAGCTCGAGTCTCCTCTCAGAATGACAGGGGTTAGGCCAATAGCTACGTCTACCACGCTGGCCCAATGCGGATTGGCAGACTTCACACACGCAGAGAATTAAGAAAATTCTTTGGTATGCAGGTTTCATCACGATGTTTTTCCTTTACCGTTTGAGACACGTGAAATTTAATTTCTTAAAATGCACTAAACTGAAAAGTTGGAGGTGCATGCCCCGGAGCAGATTCGAACCCACATCCTTCGGAATCGGGGGCAGAGATCATATCCATTCGAGAGCCTAGTGATATAGATAGTGGATATGAAAAGACATACTGCCAAGTAATGGCAGCGGAATCGTTGACCGTTGTGTTTCGAAGTTCTTTTGCATTAAAAGGCCTTATGTCCAGCAGTGGACATAGGCCTCTTGCAGTGGATGATGATGATTTACGATACCGCCGCTATTGGTCGGAAATATGTCTTTCGCTACATAAGATACCCCGTGGCGCGTATCTTAAACCTAACGTGCTAATTCTGTCTCGATACAAGTAGTTAGTTATAATTATTTTTATTACGATACTAACATACATTAACGGCGACTGACTATACGAGTAATATTATTATTTACTGGGTTGTATTAGTATATCATGATGGTTAAACAACAATTGCTTGCACATACAATTATTCTTTTATAATTTTTTTTGGTCCTTCGAGCCGGATGTTTTACAGGTCCTTTGTCTTTTAGGCCATACTTCGAGGAGAAGGCTAGAATAAACTCCGCGCTGGAGGGTCAGAAGGCTCGCATACAGACCCTGGAGGTGCAAGTGTCAGACGCTAAACAGAAGTACTCCTCAGCTTTGAGGAACTTAGAGAGGATATCTGACGAAATCCATCGACACCGGTCCAGGAGACAGTCCACCAGGAATGGTGAGTACTTTTTGATTGAGTTTTTGATAACAGTGAATAACTTAATAACAAAAAAAACGAGAGCACACAATTGACATAAAACTTCTCAAAAATAAGAAACTGCCGTTTATGACCCTCAGGCATATGAGCGTATGCATCTTCAAGGCAACCTAGTCTAGACCCTTTCTAGGCAAGCGAGTCCCTAGATCTCATAATTTCTCTCCATGAAGCATGATTCAAGTGTTACAAGTTCCTAAAGTACGGGTGGTATTAACATTCATTATTCATATATAAATGGAGGTATTTGATGACTTTTGCCAGTTCTTTGTTAGGCATTGGTAATTTTGTGCAATAATGTTTTGTAATTTTTGATCATAAATTATTTAGTTTGGACATGGAAACATATCGGGCAGGGGAGGTAAGCGATGTTACTGTGTTAGTGGAAGTTAAAGCATTCTGATAGGATCCTTTAAACATACTCACAAGTTCTGGCATCTGCTCGAGGTGTTTCCTCTAGCACAAAGATGATACAATCACTGTCGCTGCTACCCGTCACGTTATACAAGTTGACCATGACCGACCGTGTTGCGGTTGCAGACGTGGACCGCTCCACGATCACGGACACGGCGAGCGAGTCGAACGCCAGCGAGACGCTCGAGGAGTTGTGCGCGCACGACAGCGACGAGCACGTCCGCGAGTGGCTGCGGCGCGCCGACCGCAGCGACCCCGACACGTGGACCGAGATCGACCTGGACTACTCCAGCCCTGAGGAGGTGAGCCTTGCACACTGTACAGTACCATATGTAAGAAATAGTAGTCTGAGACGGATATGACGTCAGGTGGCGCAACTAGTTTCCGTAAAGAGTGGGGCGTTAGACTGGGGTACCGATCGGTTGGCGGGAACGACTTGCGATATAAGGCGCTCGTCGTACGATCGGCTTCAGTGTACTCGTGAGGCGTTCGAGCCGTCCACATTTCTTGTTGTGTGGTTCTTTATGGATTGCTTGGGATAGGCGGGGGAGTGACTTGAGTGGAAAAGGGGAGTGTTTGTTAATTTTAATCCTACACACAATGTTCACAAGTGCGTGACTTCACTCAAGGTTATTCTCTGCCATTCTAGGGTCTAATTTTGGTTACAGTTTGATTTGTTAATTAAGTTGTCCTAACAAATGTTGTGAATATCTTTGTTCGACATTAGTTTTCTTAGTGTTTGTAAACCATTTCCGAGTCTGCTAAAACATGAATAACATGATATAGACACTTTTTCAATGAAAATTTTTCAAAGTGGAGTCCAAAATGTTGCTTCCTCTTTTGTCAGAACGCAATGAAAAAGAAAACAATATTTTGGATTCCGGTTTTGAAAAATTTAATTGAAAAAGCACAAAAAACGGCTAATTCAACATCCCAATCGCTTTGCTAGTTCATTGGTGGTAGCGCCGCGAATCAAGCGTTTAAGGTGATCTGACGTGTTTGATTAGATGACTGTAGCGTAACTTTTCTGTCTGAAACCGCCAAAAATGTCACACAACTCATTTGCTATTAATTAATAGAATAATTAATTAAATTAAGAACGTTAATTAATATCAATCAAATTAATCTTATTTAAAACGTCATAATATATTTTTTAACTATTTTTGATTAAACAAATCTACGAATTTACTTTAATTTTTTCGAAAAAATATTCATTCTCTCCCAAGAAATGTAACACTAATATGGGTAATAATGACCGATTGATGACGTTTTCAATGCAGTAGTCGATTTGACGTTTGCTGTCAATTGTCATGTCATAGTTGCTTTAAGGGCGCCATCTTGATATAACTCAAAAACGTGGGTTTTAATTTTATTTATTTACTTTTATTTATATAAAATCCTTGTATTTTTTAAATTTTAATGATACGGGGTACCTACAAGAGTGGACCTGACATGGACCATCTTTGTGTCGCAACAGATCAGTTTCGAGAAGTGCTCGCTCCGGCCGCGCTCGACCCCCGAGAAGTCGTCGCCGCCCAGTCCGATGGAGACCAAGGTGTCTGCGGCTTCTCCCCGGCGCATCATCAGGACAGCGGACCGCAGCGCCGCGCTACGCGCTGAGCTGGAGCGGGGCCGGCGGCAGAGTCTCGACACGCTGTTCCACGACACGGGGGAAAAGGTCAAGGAGATGTTCCAAGGTTAGTCTCATTAAACATAGTACAAACATTCATCATCATCAACCCATATTTAGCTCACCACTGAGATCGAGACTCCTCTCAGAATGAGAGGTCTTAGGTGGATAGTCCACCATTTGCGGATTGACTTCACACATGCAGAGAATTAAGAAAATTCTCTGGTATGCAGGTTTCCTCACGATGTTTTCCTTCACCGATTGAGACACGTGATATTTAATTTCTTAGAATGCACACAATCTAAAAACTTAGAGGTGCATGCCCCGGGCCGGATTTGAACCCACACCCTCCGGAATCAGAGGCAGGAGTCATATCCACTGGACTATCACATTAAACTTTACTGTTAAGTATGCCTAAACTAATAAATAGTAATATATTTGTTTATTTGTTACGATTTTATTCAAAAAGTACTCGACCAATTATAATTCACAACTAGAAAATTAATTCTTCACCAAGTAACATAGGTTATATTTTAATATTCCCGGGCGAGGTATTCCCACGGAAACGGGAGATTTACTTGAGCAATCGCAGGGAGGGAGTAATGCAGTAGCGATCACGATAGATCGGAAGCGGTCAACGCGATACGTGGACCTCTTGAAAAAAGGAAGTATTTGTATGAAGTTGTTACAGCAATATTTGATAACTTGAGTTCAGTTCTTTATTAGGCAGCGTGTACCCCGTCACGCTGCTCGCGTTAGTGATTTTTTGCAATAATGTTTCGTGTTGTTATTATTGATTATAAATTGTTTATTGTGTGCATGGAGAACATGTCGGACAGGGAAGGTAAATGTGTTAATGCTTTTGGGATCCCTTAAACCTACACCAGGTCACAAGTCCTGGGACCTGCTCGAAGTGTTTCCTCTACTAGAAAATGATGGTACAATCACTGTTGCTGTTTCTTGTCACGTTATACTAATGAGCGACTGTGTGACAGGTCTGTCGCTGTTCGGCGAGCGACGCGGCTCGGGCTCGGCGCCGCGCACGCCGCGCCGCTCGTCGCCGCGCGCGCGCCGCTCGCCCGCGCCCGACGGCGCCTCGTCCACGTCCGACGAGCGCTACTCCGACACCGACAGTCTCACCAGGTATATAGTGCGACGTAAAAGAGTAGAAGTTAATAAAAATAGAACTAATAACTCTCGCTATGTTGCAACATCACTTTTACAGCCATTATCACAAAGATCTGTCATTATAGAGCAACCAATTATTATTGATAGTTTTGTCAGATTATTAAAATCCCGAATAATGAACGTATTATAACCGACTCGAGTGATGGAGTACTAAATACGGCCGTCAATCCTATATTTTTACAATCACAAATAAATCAAGATTATAACGAAGGTTTATTAGGAAGATTCCGGACGCGGAGGAAGTTTGGACGTCCTGTAGTTATTTTATGAAAACCTAAATTCTTTAATTCCAGTATGGAAATGTTGAGCGACGACCAAATAGCGTCGCTGATGCTCGACGCGCAGCTGGAGGCGGTGTGCGAGCGGCTCGCCGGCGTCGCCAGGATGCCGCGCTCGCCGCAGTCGCCCGAAGCCAGATATTGAACCTTAACTACTCATTAATAAGGTACAATTTTTTATGACGTCGTTCCAAAGAAGCGGTACAATGTCTATTGAAATATATTGAACCTTAACCACTTACCTTAAGACGTCGTTTCAAGATCACGGGTACAATGTCTATTGAAATACCAGATTTTGAACCTTAACTACCCTCTATTAAGGTACAATTTTGTATGACGTCGTTTCAAGGAAGCGGTACAATGTCTATTGAAAGATATTGAACCTTAACCACTCTCACTTAAAGTACAATTTCTTTTACGAGGTTGTTTCAAGGTCACGGTACAAAGACCATATTTTGAACCTTAACTACTCTCGTTTAAGGTACAATTTTGTATGACGTCGTTCTAAACCAGCGGAATGTCTATTGAAATACATATATTGAACCTTAATCGCTCTTAGTTAAAGTACAATTTTGTATGACATCATTTCAAGGTCACGGTCTATTGAAATTGACTATAAAATAACTGAGTACGTCACAGTCAATTGAGGAGCTGACAAATTACATTTATCAAATGCAATACTTCATTTCATAAAAGAATAGAGGTACGAATGTCTATTATAAAACGAAACAAAACGTTCGGACATTTTTCTCTAATATTGTCGATAGAAGCACAATTATCCGCCCACTTTAATATGACGCGAGTATATTAAAGTGGGCGGATAATTGTGCCTCTGAGTATATTATCGACATAAGCGCTGTACTGCGCGTTGCCATAGGATTAATAAGGAAGAGAGAGCACCATTCACTTCACTCTATAAGTTTAATACTTTAAAATTTATTGAGGTAGGATATGCAGGGAAATTCTATCTATAAATATTATCTTTCCTTACAAACATTATTTACAAGAAACACATCACAAGACCGCATTCCAAGTTTCTCTGTTCCTTAGGTAATGAAACAGAATAAAGTAACAATGTATGAAATGTTAAAATCTGGTGAACCTGTTAACCTGAAATGATTGTGGGATATTTTCATCGTCTATCCTCTACATTATTTATTCACATGAATAAATAATGTAGAGGATAGACGACAAAGGAACAGAGAGAGTAGGAGGTAGAGAAGTTACCCCCCGCACCTGCCTCTGTCGCCTGCCTTAAGTACACAGTTTATAGTTTGCAAAGTTCATCAAAAAGTATTAGGTTACGACCACACTACTGTAAAATCTAGTGATACAGGCAAAAACACTGATTATTATTAATTCGGTAAATAGATGATGTAAGGTAAATTAGTGTGGCCGTAGCATTAGAAAATGAGATTTTCCGTTAAGTATAGTAGCACTGCCATAAATAATTTATGCCTTCATGATATTTTGTAGTCGACTACAAATTGTTGGTCCTCCGAACGGGATATTTCCATTAAATGAACATGGCCCCAGGGTCACTTTTGCAATAATAAATATAAGATATTTTTAATAGGTATAATTATCATCTTGTAATAAATAAGTATATTTAGAATCACAATAACTTGCCATAGCTCACTTGCCATAGTATTGCCAAGTAGTTCGGTAACATTCACACTAAAATTATATGACAAAGTAAAAATCAACAATTATTAATAATATTTAAGCACGAAATGATGACATTTAAGTGTAGACTTTTTTATATAATTTAATAAAGTTCCTTAGGCAAAAATAAGATAAAAATTATTAGAACAGAAATTAATTTTAATAAAAAAAAAACGATAAATTTGTTCATTAAAACGGTCCGAAAAGAAATCCTCACCATATTTTTACACATACAGATAAATAAGATTATTTGTTCTTTTCACTCGTTTTGATAATGAAAGGTGCAAATTAACAAGTAGATAAATTACGTGTAATTGAAAGGAATTGAGTGCTTATATCAATTATTATAAAGTACACATTAGCTTATACACTCTAGCTTAGAAATCACTTGCAATAAAATGATAATAAATTTGTGTGTCCTGTGTTGTAGTGTTGCTTAAGGGTAATAGCACACATATCAACTCGGAAAGGAATCGTCACTGTATCGTTACGGTTTGTGAGGCGAGGCGATGACAGTACGATTCCGATTAGTGTTTTATTATAGTAAGGAGTTTCATTAAATATTACTGGACAACTCAAGTTGATACGATGGCGATGCCCGGCCGAGTTGATATGTTTGCTAATAATAATGCTCGTTTTAGGGTTTATTTACACGAACAGCACATTGCCAATGGCAGCTGGCAACTGCAAGTTGACTGCAGCCAAGACGTAGCCGACTGCAGTCGTTTGTAGCAGTTTTTGCTAGTGAAAATGAACCCTTAGGGTCAATTGGCCTATTTGTATGTAAGACTTCTGTTTATAGTTTTAGGACAGTCTTTAAGGAGAACATATTTAGATGCGCCTTAGGCCTTAATCACTTATGTGTTCAACAGTTGATATATATAATATAATAATATCACTGTATGATTGTGAACATCACTGGTTTATAAACTGATTGAAAAATGTGTCAACAAACCCTTTACATATATTCGAGAGTTTATGAAGAACAAACTAACCTCAATTAAACCTAATAGCAGAGTAAGAACTAATATCCATACTTTTTCGTTAATTTATAAACCAATGATGTGTGAATTGTTGACTTTGTACTGCAAAGTATTCTATATTTGACTAGCAAAAGTATAATAATTTTGTTTACTATTTTCACAAGAAAACAAAATTTAGTTCCCAAAATTTTCGCAATAGTGCCTATGGAAAGAAATGGGAATATATATTGTGATTTTTGTTAGTATAATTAATATTTAAAAATTAATATCATCGAGGCGACATATTTTCTGTTGAAGCAGTAGCATTTTTTTGATATTGGCCTCGTTAAGGCCGTATCTTACAGACGATTTTATAGCTTAGCAACTTCGTTCATAACACTCCCGCGGGCCGAGGGGCGTGTAGCGATGAACGAAAAATCCACGACTGATCCACGTTACTTCCCCGCATGCACGATTTCACACCCGCGCAGTCTTTCCCCCTGTCGCCCGCATATCATGGGAGTGTTATCAACGAACTTGCCAGACTATAGGTACTCAATATTCTCATAATTTGTCACATTCTATATATGTATTTATGAGTGAGTCCTCACCTGCGCACTACAGGGATGTGGGGTAAGACGACATAAGGGAGAGAGGAGATGGTGGGGGGCAGCACGCCTGGCAATTAATTGATGTAGAATGCGCTTGCCGCCCGCTCCTCGCTCATGACGTCAGAGGGGTGTGACATCATACCCCTCATCCCTCTGCCGCGCAAGCAGTGAGCAAGGACTGAGTTTTGCCGTTTGCCTATAGCTAAATAAATCTTTTTTGGTATGGCTTGGGCAAATATGAATAATACATAGTTTTCGATGCATTTTTTGTTAGACACGCGTATTTTTTACCAGTATTAGTATAGTATTACTAGGTTTATTTTCTACATTTTAAGTATTTATTAATTTCAATTACAAAGGACCTCGCAGAAAATTTTTATTGATTTATTTTATCAAACCAAATGATTATTATCTCTTTATTTAAGTATATTTTGCACGTTAAAATAAGACCCATTATTTTTTCATTTAACTTTTTCTCAAATTGTAAAAAGTATAAATATATATAAGTATATTATACGTACCGACTGGAGATATGAAGATACGATTCAAGTAATATTTATTTTATGTAAGTTTTTAGATTCCTCGTTTCCGTTGAACTGTTTGTGAAATTAGGTTACTTGTCTTCCAAAAATATAAATTTATCCTCGTTAAATATCGAAAAAGGTGTTTTCAAATGTCTTATCTATAATGTATATGGATATGGCTGATAGACTACAAAGCAAAAATATGGCTGTAAAATTCATTACTTATTTGGTAGAATGTATGAATATGTTAATCCAAAAAATATATATTTTTTAACAGCTGCCTTTTAATTTAAAAGCGGCGGTGTATCTATTTTTTTTTAAACTTATCAACTTAATACATTCACATAAATGTGCTTGTGTGAAACACAATGCTTGAATGGAAATGAAGATGTGATTTTAAATATTTTTTTGTACATCCCGTTCTTCGCTTCATAAACACTACAGTTCATTTCATGTAGGATGGTGCGGGTGACAGTTCGTTTCACTCTTGAAAGTTTGCCGCTATTCACAAACGCAACATTTTACATTTTACGCAAGCACTGTGTTAACTTGGCAGATAAAAAAAATAGATATAGCCTATATTTTCCGGAAAGTCCGTTTGACGTTGAATGTAGTTGTAAGAGGACATACCAAGCGCGTTTGTGTGTGTTGTGTGTACTCAAGGTTTGTTTCGTCTAAACACGCCTTCAGTTTTACTCACAAACACACTCAACTGTTTACTGTAAAACGCTTGCTTGTTAACCTTACCACTAAAATGTTTTTCAGATAGCATGGTGACAGTTGCCTTATGACGTTCATAATACGTACTATTATCGTAAATCGCGGCAAACTTTCAAGAGTGGAACGAACTGTCATCGCACCCATGCTATGTGAAAAATACTATACATCTAAAAATATACTTCCAAAAGTACCTGTACATATGTATTAACTTTCAGACTATGTAATTTAACACAAAACTATTAAACTATCTTTATCAACATTTTATTTTTGCACATTACATAATAAATTGAATTTTCTCGTATAATAAAATATGAATATGATAGTGGCGGTTATCTAATTATACGTGATAGGTATGTATGAGTTGTACGATTTAAATAAATTAATAAATAGATGATAGAATAAAGCAAAGAAGCTGGAATAAATTCCGAGAGAATTCCTACAATGTTAAGAGAAATTAAAAAAAATTATATTTTAGGCGTGGCGCTATGCGTGATTGATAATCTTATTTTCTGCACTTTTATTCACCGTTTATCATTATCAATCCATATTCGGCTCACTGCTGAGCTCGAGTCTTTAAATGAAAAGGGTTAGGCCGAGAGTCCACCGTGCTGGCCCAATGCGTATTGGCACACACACGCAGAGAATTAAGAAAAATCTCTGGTATGCAGATTTCCTCACGATGATTTTTTCCTTCACTGATTGAGACACAGTTATTTTTATTAATATTAAATAAATAATAATATTAAATACGGTAGATTTCAAAATTTAAATTGACAATTTCAATTTTGAAATCTACACACACACAGAAAAATCTCCTTAGTGGCTTCTCCATTTATGTGACATTGGTGAGACAAACTGTGCCCAGTCACAAATTAAAGACATAAAGAAGAATTGTATTGAATTTTCTTTTTATATTTACCACAGTTGTCTATGGCAGGTCAACTAGTGAATAGCAATAATTGCTGATAGATAAATCGTCTTCGTTGCTTTATTCTGTTTGGATAAGCATAATCAATAGCTGTAACAATAAATCAATTGTTATTTAGTAAAGTAATAAGTAGAACACTAGTTTGTAAGGATTTAATACGCTTCGAGTTGCGCTCGCACAAATGTTTTGTGATGCAAACGTAATGTTTGATGTAAGGTCCCGACTTATAACGACCATCGTTGTGTTTTTCTCAATTATTAACATATCTAAATGTGAATAGTTGAGAAAAACTCAACAAAAATTGAAGGAATATTAGCAGAATACAAGCTTATAATTATTATTATCTGTGAATGGTCGATAAGCAACTGTGTAAACAGTTCGTACTGTGTAAACTAAACTACTACATCCTTATTAATTGATTATATTAATTGACTAACATTCACGTGAAGAAGGATGTAGTAGTTTAAATTTTAAAATACTACATCCTTCTTGCAGAAATAAAAAAACCAAATACAATTTCATTTAAACATATGTATATATTTAAATATTTCAATTACGAAAAAAATAAAGAATAAATTAAGCAAGCGGTGGGAACTTTTCATAAGTAATAACTTCTTAACATTGTCAAATTTAATAAAATATTATATTAACTACTATTTATTTTTGGTCAACTTATAAATTAAACACAATGGTTGTTAGCTGGTCGGGATTTTGTATAAGAATATCCATTTGATAGTAATAAATAATAATTAGGTACGTTATATTGAATTCATGAAAATTATTGAACGAAAAATTAATAATAATCTACTTCTATAGTTTTATTAAATTAGTCTAAATAGATTTAATTAGTCCATGACAACATGATATCGCATTATTTATCGATTATTTCTACATGACAAGTCTTTTGAAAGGTATATTTATTTGGTCGATATATTTTTTTACAATTTAATTTATACTGTAACTGTCCGATTTAAAATAAGGGTCATGGCACACATATCAATCCAGAAAGGAATCGTCACCGTATCGCCACGGGACAAGCTCACGAATCGCGACGATACGGTGACAATTCCATCCCGAATTGATATATGTGCTATTACCCTAAATCAGCAAAAATATAACTAGATAAAAAGGGAAATAAGTAACTAACATGAAAAGTAATTTTTTATCAAATATAGAAAAAATGTACTTTTTGAACAGTTGGCAGTTTTTTTTTAATCATGAGCACCTTGAGAGATGTATGTATATAGTTTGATGCTTTTTGTAACATGCAATACAGTAGATAAGTTAAACATATCCAATATATTTAAATAGATCTATTAATTGCAGAATCTCAACATTTTTATATGATTAATTTTTTGATAATTAATTCAGACCTTATTTTAAATAATATTAAATTTAAGTTTTAATAATACTCAGTATTATAATTTATTTTCTAATTAGTTTTTGTGTATATGTATTTTGACTGTATTCGGAAAAAAGAAAACTTTTTAAATGCTTACTTTAATTAGGCACTATTTCCTAGAGTTTTCATTGTATTTATAAAATATTACTGTGGTACAATAATATTTTATAAATTTATGGGTTTACTATAAAAAAAACTATAAATAAACAAGTAAATTGACATAATATGTGACTTCTATGTTAACGGAATTTTTTCGTTACTACATGTTTGTTGTAACAAAAAGTTTGCTCTAACATTTATATCGTCGCTACATTATCAAGAATTTAACTAAATATAATAAATTAAATTAAATTCTGTAAAATCACAAATAATGTTTTTTGTTTATGATGAATTAGTTTTTTTTTTGTTTTGTGTACAACCAATGCTTTCAGATTGCGTTCAATCAAGTTGCGTGCATTTTATATAGGCTATAAACTGTATACCCTAAAGATATCTTCCCAGTTATTATAATCATGAGCCGTGATAGCCCAGTGGACATGACCTCTGCTTCCGATTCCGGAGGGGGTGGGTTCGAATCCGGTCCGGGGCATACACCACCAACTTTTCAGTTATGTGCATTTTAAGAAATTAAAAAAACGTGTCTCAAACGGTGAAGGAAAACATCGTGAGGAAACCTGCATACCAGAGACTTTTCTTAATTCTCTACGTGTATGAAGTCTGCCAATCCGCATTGGGTCAGCTTGGTGGACTATTTTCCTAACCCCTCTCATTCTTGGAGGAGACTCGAGCTCAGCAGTGAGCCGAAAATGGGTTGATAATGATGATGAACCCTGGACACAATCTTCAACGCAACTTGAACGCATGGGTTATTAATTGTCATGTTTAAAAATACAGTCAAAATTAATTTGTGTGTCTAATTTTTAATTATAATAAGAGATACGCGAAAAATAGCTTTAAAACGTTATTTATTTGAGCGTTGTGATATTATCTGTACAAACGTTTAGCCATAACAGAGTTGTCGAGCTGGTGGTAACCGTGCCAACTTCACAGGGGACAGACAGACAGAGGGGACGAAAGAGTTGGTTCATGAATTAAATGATATGATGATAAATGTACAATAGGCCAGTTGATACTTTTTTTTAAATGGTCTTAAATTGATCATTATCATTCTATAAGATAGAAAAAAATATATATATTTGAGACGTGTTTAAATGAACATTTTAATTTTTAAATATTTATTTGACAGTACGAACCAAAACACTGGTGGTGGTTTATTTAACTGCTTCATGACGTAACGTATACTAATCCTTTACCAAATGGAGCGATTGAAAAAATATTAATAATTAGTTTGACGTTTATTCATGAAGTAACGTTGTGACGTCACAAAATGGACGACAGCGTTTTTGACGTTTGGAAAATTTAAAAATACATGATTTTCAAATTAAGTTTTATAAGAAATCCTTAACTTTTATTAATTGATATCGAGATATTTCGAAACCTTATTACATACACGAAATGAATATTGTTTATATTAAATCTGTTAAGAGTCAATTTACCCTATGACCTGCTCTTGTTCCTCCCCTCTGTCGTCATACCCCGCACCTTGGACTGCGCAAGGACTCTAGTTCTAGTTTGTCTATGGCCACTCGCACTACAGGAAGAAAATTTTTTTAGTGCGGATATTTTTATATTTTGTACATAAACAAAATTTAATGATCACGTATTTTTTCTTTTTTTTTTTAACTCAAAAATAACAAAATTATCGTTAGCTAAAATTATTTACTTTTGAACAGAATTTTAGGGTCACCCTATTGTGCGTTTATTTTATTTTCGTTTGATACCTAAAGGACGTCACCAGATCACTTTTAAGCTGAATATATCTTGTTTAGTAATAATATGTACATTATTTTGTTATTTTAGAGACATAAATTAAAAAAAAAAATTACATAAAATGTATCGAACTGTTTGCAGATTTATATTCTATTAATGATACAGAACCACGAAAAAAAATATCCGCACTAAAGACCGAATCACCCTGTATGTTCAGACCGGTGTTATAATTTGGCTTGACTGCTACAAATTGGCGCGTTTATTACCAGCGTACCCAATGTACATATTGTGTTGAATGACTTGCCTTCAGATGAATAAAGTAGTTATAAACATTGTTGTTTTATTTATTGAATCTTAATTAAATTGAATTTTACCGTGAGTAGTTGACATTACAGTCTATTTTTTCCTACATTTTTATAGGTATAATCAAAGGGGCATTCAGAGTCCTAGACCTGAAGTAACTAAATGTCGCTTTCAGAAAAAAATAAGCTACCGAACTCTTTTTGTTAGTTTTTCATAGAAGACGTGCCACGAAATATTATTTATGCATCTTTTAATTTAATTGCAATGTAAACCGTACCCATCTGCTGTGTAATAATAATTGATTCTGAATCTATCATCACCATCATATCAGCCGATGGACGTCCACTGCAGGACAAGATTTTTATAGGGACTTCCAAAAATCACAATACTGAGCCGCCTGCATCCAGCGAATCCCTGTGACTCGCTTGATGTCGCCAATCCACTTGGTGATGGGACCAACATTAATAATATTAATAAAATCTTTATTTATCCAAAACTACATATCACAATTAGTCCCCTCTCATTCTGAGGAGACTCGAGCTCAGCAGTGAGCCGAATATGGGTTGATGACGATACGACGATTGCGCTGAATAACTGAATCAAGCACAGAGGCATTCAATAAAATATAAGTGGTGGAGAAATAAATTTGGACAAAATAATTTCACGATTTTATTTTCAGTACATTGGTTACAACAGAGTTCGAACGCGGACGGCAAATACATCGATAGACACAATATTGCACAGCAAAACAACTTGACAAAGCTTAGTTTACAAAATATATTTATACATACAATTTTCAAAAATACTTTTTTGGTTTTCATTTTTAATTTGGCAGCAAACAGCCTCAAAGCCCACCGCAAACAATCATTCATACAACATTAGCTACTCAAAAGATTATCATTATTATTGGTAAGGCTCTTTTCACACTATTTAAGAATTTGATTCGAAGTAGGTACCCGTAACGCTAATTAAGGTTTCCGAAGCCGAATTTATTTTTCCAAAACCGAAGATGCGACATATTCTCCAATTCTTAATTCGGCGCATTGTTCACTAACCGAATTAACTTTTGACAAATTAACATTACAAGTAACCAACGCATGTTTGCACTACACTCTGATTGTATTCGAGTCAATGAAAAATGCAAGCAATACACTGAGCTACATTGAATGCAATGTAATGCCAATATCCGAATTTTATCAAAGATTTCTAAATCTAAATATTCTCGGATGCAGACGGAAAGAGCCCTAACACTAATAAAGTCAAGAGAAAAATAGATCCAACATTCAATTTAGAGTCATTTATTGCACTAATACCTATGCCTTAATGTAAACCTTCTCGAAAACTTAATGTGACAAATTTTCGTTTGCGGTGGATTTTGCGCTCTAAATTATACAAAAAATATTCCAAAGAGAGAAGTGCCTGCCCATTTTTACTTGAAAACGTTTATGCAGTCACTCGTAATCGATTCATATTCGTGTAATAGTTTAAGTAAGTCTTCATTATAATTTCTTTGATTTTTGATTTCTGCATTAGCACGCCGAATTAGTTTTTACAATAATATAATTAAAGAATATATGTAGTTTTTTAACCTGTAGTCTGCTGATACTTTTTAGTGTACCTACCCAACTTTAATAGTAGGTATTACAATGCTATTTAGATTTAGGAATATGTTGTTTTTGCTTTGACTGTGATTGCATTTTATCTTTTGAGTTTTAACACACATCGTATTTGTATTAAAACGAATATGAATCGACCACTCACAATGGTTATAAAGCCTTCTGTTCAAGTTGAAGTAGGTAACTACAACTGAACTGCTACATCAACTCCTACTCAAAACATAATTACACAAAAAGGGTATTTCTATCACAATAAATTCACTAGTTTGAGCACATTATTGAATTCTTTGTTGTGCTAATAAGACTGTATGCAAAACATTACCTTTAACAGTCACAAAGTTCTTTTTAATTATAATGAATTCGAAAACTATGGATTCCACAACGGTTGGTTACCCCAGTAAGTTTGACTACATAAAACAATTCTAAAAATAGTCAAATTTGTTAGACTTTTTTAAGTTTGACTAGTTATTAAAAGATTTTTAGTTTTTCACCGGTTTGGAAACAAGTTCTGAAGACCCGACAATAAACTCGACAATTATTCAAAACAAACAAACAACAATTACAATAATTATTTAAAACAATAAAAATTTTGGGAATAAATATAACTTTGTGATAAGGTATTTATTAATGTTTTGCATACAACCGAATTAGCACCTTTATCTTACCCTAATATATAATAACTCGTAACTTACATTAGATAAACATTTTCAATTAACACTAATATACTAACATTTTCTTTGGAAACTAAAATAGCGTCTAATAGTTTCATTTTCTACACTTAATAAATATTTACTTGAAAAAATAATACCTATTTATGCAAAACAATGCTTATATTTACACACAATATAGTCAGAGAGCATGTGGAAATATTTGTGGAGATGCTTAAAAAAATCAGCTATTATCGAGATTTTTGTCAGGCAGATTCAGATAAGACACCCTCAGTAAAATGTACACTTTGGTGTTATCTTTCGTTTCGATAGTGCAGGGTTTTGTGAAAATTTTAAAGAAAAATAATTTATCTGTGGTCGTACGATACGCCGCTTAGATTATAAAAAAAAAACTACATGTTTTAACACTTTTTTAAAACTACATTACAGGTTTCGAGCAGTGTTGCATTTTCAATTTTGGGCATTAGAAATAGACCTTTATTTAACGAGTAGTGTACGAGACTTATTTTAACATCCGTTAAAATAAGTCTCGTACAAATGAAGACGAAATATTACTAAACCTACTAATATTACCTCCTGACATTCATTGAGCACACCTAATATTTATTTTAGTAAAAGAAAATTAACTTGACTAGTTATATTATGTCTCGGTTTCACTAATAAACTCTAGCAGACTTCAACTGTAATTCTTAGTAGGTTCTTAAGAATTTCTAAAATATTGTCAAGCACCTCCATGATATCTCGTGGTCAGCTCTCCAACTAAAATATCATAACTTACATAGTATTCACAATAATTTATATATTAACAACAATAATAATTTCAATATATCTAATTTACATTTACGCGGTGTTTTGAAGATTTATGTAAAAAAAGCTTTTTTTCAAATAGTTACTTAGCGTATGTAGTTTTAACGCACAATTTTGATTTATATTTATTTGAGCATTATGTAACCAATACTGTTAGAAAAAATAATACAGGTCAAAAGCTTTTAGTAAATTAACAAGTTTTATAATTAGAATATAACGGAAAAACAGTTCAATACAAGAAACTTAAAAAAACGTTTTTTTTACAGATAATATTTAATAAATGTAAGTACTTAATAACAATAAAATTCAGAGCAGGCAGAATAGTTCAATAATATATAGAAGAAATTCGATTAACATTAGAATTTAAAACAAAAGACGGAATCAAATAAAGAAAACAGAAACAAGCTCCAAGTCTAACATTTAATTAAATATTAAGAAATTTCTCAAACTTGTAGTTAAAATAAAATATGCATCTATATATCAATTAATTAATTAATTCCTCATTCGCACGAAAGCTTTTTAACGGACGCTTAAACAGCGTTCAAATACAACAAATGCATTCCCAAGTGTATGTTCACACGACAGCGTTTTTAAAACGCGACGCTTTTTTTCGAGCAGTGTTGCATTTTTAATTTTGGGCGTTGGAAAAAGACTTTTATTTAACTTCATACTATATTGAACGCTTTTTTAACGTCTATTAAAAAAGCTCTCGTGCGAATGAGGCCTAAGACTGCGCCTGCGACCTGCTTGTTATTATACAAGCAAACGTCAGCGACTTCGTCTCACAAGAAAATGTTTTTTTTTTATCTTTCATAAAGTTTTCCTACCCTCCTTTCGAGATGAGCGAGAGTAAATAAATAAACAGACATACAAATAAACACACAAACCCCCAGCTGTTTAAAATTAGTATAGATTATACATTTAACATATCATACAGCAAAAGTTTATAACACGTTTGTCAAAATTGTGCGTCCTAATTTATCTTATCCCTAGTCGCACACACAAAATAATATTGTTAATAAAGCAGGTAATTTTAGAATTTTCAACATTTTCGATCGTACCGCGATGCAAGAACCAGCTCATGACTAAGGGCCCCGTATAGGTTCGAAACTAGTCAGGCATACTTCGACGTTGTATCACGTGAGTTTTAGCCGTTTTTGTATAATAAATTAAAGCAGGTAATGGTTGCCTAAAGTCGTAATTCACCCTTATCGGTAAGAGGCAAATTACCCTACTTTATGAACAATATCATTGAACGTGTGTGGGAGACATAATACATATAAACATGAAAATATACATATTTACTCAGGATTCCTACTAGACTAGCATTATGCGCATCAACAAGTGTATTTGGTACTTATAACAAACATTTCCGCTAATAATTCGAATTACATAATTTTTTTTATACAAGGCCTGGCCCAGACTTCTGGTATGTAATATCTATATCGTGTAATGTCACGTGTATAATGTGGACAACGCACTATCAAAATATAAACGTAAATATCACAGATTAAAGAATAATAGGCAGATAGAGCGTACGGAACATGGCAGGGATTCAGCCATTCCAAATACAAATTAAAAAAAAACGAATACTTTCTCGAGTTAGTACGACACGAAGCGTCGCATCAGTAACATTCAATATTGTTCAAAAAAAATGGCGTCTTAAGTTTTTAAATTTTAAAATTAAATAAGATGGGAGAATTTTTTACAGGTAAATTGATTATTTATCAGTCTATTACGATATCAATTTACGTAATTGTTGTTAGTGTTAAATCTTGAAATAGCAATTCTGAAAAAAGTTTGTATATGCGGATATCAAGGAGACGCGTGGCGTTTGTTTTATTTTATGGGTTTCACCGGCCTCACCGCGTTGCTTCTGTAGACTCATTCTATATCATTCTTTTTTCTGTGGTAAATATACTGTCCGCACTTTTTCAATATAGTAATCACATGTAGATTGTATTACTCAACGCCAACGAACTTTAATACAAAAACAATAATTGCATTAAACAAATTTCCACAAAGCGTTGTTCCTGAAAGAGAAGTAGTACCACTAACGCCATCTATGAATATTAAAAATATTTTAATTAATTGAATTTAAGGTCTTACATGGCCGACTTTTTTTAACTCCAAGACTGCGTTTTTGAAAGAAAAACCCTATTTTCTATTGGCTTGACCTAGCTAACTATTACACCAATAATTTTAGCTTCGACTGATTCTCCGGCAAAGACGTACCGCCAAGCGATTTAGCGTTCCGGTACGATGTCTTGTAAAAACCGAAAGGGGTGTGGATATTCATCCACCTCCTAACAAGTTAGCCCGCTTCCATCTTACATTCAACATCATCACTTAACATCAGGTGAGATAGTTGTCAATGGGTAACTTTAAGAAAAATTTAAAAAAAAAATGAGATAGTCCTTATCCAGTGACATAACATTACACGTGTTTGGGCCAGGCCTTATTGCTAATAACTATATATATAATCGAGTCAATACCATTTAAAAATAATATATTACATTTCAATTGTCCAATATATTTATATTAACCATTTATTATTATACAATCCAAACTTTGGCACTTTTTTAATACTATTTTGACATTAATTTAATAAAAACATGATAGAACAAAATTATTTACGAAACTTACGAATATTCTAGAGCCTCAGTAGATCATATTAACCCATAGTATAATTTAATTGGGATTGTTGCAATTTAGATCTTATTACAATGGCATTATGGTCGAGTATAACAAATAAAAATTGATCCATTGGTGCTACGAAGGCTCTTATAGTTTCATCGCCAATTCTAAACATTTAATACATTATATTACACTAATACTTTTTGGAATGTTGCATACAATACAAGTCTTATAAATTACAATTATCTTACATTTATCAACATTTCATCATCATCACAATAAGTAATATATAAATAAATAGTTTCGTCGACCTTACCCTATGAATCTCATCACGATTTCCTGTTACATTTCATTTAAGCTTTATTTTTTTGTATTTCTGACATCTTGTTTAGTTTGTGACGTCATAGCTCAGCCGCGTTTTGTCCACAATCTGAAACGATTAATAAGAATATTTACAAATCTTCTTTTATGTAACTTATGTTTTTATGTGTTTTATTAGAGATTTTTCGGTGAATGATACCGATATTTAAAAATACCGATAACAGCGACCGATAACATTACGATCAGATCAAGCCATAGACACAAAAGTAAATAGACGGATAGATGGGATTGTCAAAAAAATAACAACTTATTATGTATTGTGTAAGCCTAGAGAAATAGACTTATTTTCAATTTTCGACTAATAGCACTGCGCTATTAGTCGAAAATCGAAAATATTGCTCTCTTTTTCATACTATCAAGATTGTAAGAGACATCGCTATTTTGGAACCCCTTTTGAAAGGTCTTTAGAACTCTTGTCAGAAATAAGGCAAGGCGATTCAACATTCAGTATGATGCGTGCCGTTTTTACAGGCACAATAACGGTACGGTCCAAACACATTTAACAATAATCGGATACATATTAAAAAGACAACAATAAACGTAGTGTTAGCAAAAAATACAGACTTCAATCATAAATTTAAAATATACTGAGGGTTGGTTTAAAATATCTTTTAAGTTACAATATCGCCCCAATCAGTCGTCTATTCCTTATTTGTCTACGCATCTAAAGATTAAAAATATACCTTAACAAATGACGTAGTTTTAACGCAACAATTAAATTAAGAGATATTTCTAAGAAAGTCTTTTGTCTAGAAAAAGAGAATATTTATCTTTGATTTGTTAGTTTCGTTTCAGGTGGTTTATTTACTTAATAAAATCACTTAAAGTTTTGCCCGACATGCAGATTTTTTTTGTTTTTTTACAAGTTAGCCCTTGATTACAATCTAAGATGGAAGCATACTAACTTGTTAGGAGGAGGATGAAAATCTACACCTCTTTAAGTTTCTACACGACCACACCACAAATACCACACATCGTACCGGAACGCTATAGCGTTCCGGTACGATGTGTGGTATTTGTTTACCGACAAAGACGTACCGCCAAGCGATATATCGCTTGGCGGTACGTCTTTGTCGGTAGGGTGGTAACTAGCCACGGCCGAAACCTCCCACCAGCCAGCTGGCACACTACGACAATTCACCGGTCCGTGTGGTACCCCCCCCCCATTACCTGAGCGGCTAGCGGGTGAGCGTGCGCAGGTGTCAGGGCGCGGCGGCCGGCTGCCGGCAGTCCGCGCAGCTCGCCATGCAGTGCGCGTACCGCTCCAGCTGGAACGCGCCGCTTGCCGCGCCGTACTGCCGCGCCAGCCGCTGGCACGCCTGCAGCACCGCCTCCCAGTCCGCCAGCTCGTCTGCCACACGAGGACTTGTGTTACAACCTGAATGCCAATCAGCTCTGGCATCCACAAGCAGCTCTGCCATCCACAAGCCATAATCGGCGTAACGAATAAAAATTAATATGCTATTTCACATTAATATGCTATTTCACAACTAATATAGCACCTGTGTTCAGCAGTAAAAATACTTGAATATGCAAAATAAAACGAGTGTGCTATAGACCACACGACTGAACTAAAACTTCTTTCAAAAATAAAAACAAAGCGCCATCTATGAGTCTCAGGTACAACTGCATCGCAAGTGTACAAAAAAGGGATTGTTTCAAAGTTCTCTAAGAACGCCATCTACTGGTAGTTTAAAATTACAAACACTGTTTTACTATGCCTGTAGATGGCAGCACTCATCGTCCATTTATAGTATTATATATTTTTTTATAGTAAGGGTACACATCGCAAGCACAGCTAGAGGCCGCCACTCACCGATGGCGACGTGCGCGGTGAGCACGGTGTGGTGCGTGGACAGCGCCCAGGCGTGCACGGAGTGCACGTGGCGCACGCCGCTCAGCGCGCCCAGCGCCGACACGCACTCGCGGTACCTGCCACACGCAACCGCATTTTATATTTGTGTGTAAAAATTAGGGATACACTAAATTATCCAAGTTTATTGGCTAAAGTTACCTAATTTTTTTTTTATTCTTTACAAGTTAGCCCTTGACTACAATCTCACCTGATGGGAAGTGATGATGCAGTCTAAGATGGAAGCGGGCTAAGTTGTTAGGAGGAGGATGAAAATCCACATCCCTTTCGGTTTCTACACGGCATCGTACCGGAACGCTAAATTGCTTGGCGGTACGTCTTTGCCGGTAGGGTGGTAACTAGCCACGGCCGAAGCCTCCCACCAGCCAGACCTGGACAAATTAAGAAAATCTCAATCTGTCCAGCCGGGAATCGAACCCAGGACCTCCGTCTTGTAAATCCACCGCGCATACTACTGCGCCACGGAGGCCGTTAAGCAGTCTTAATCAAAATGTGCCCAAGTTATGTCTTATCTAAATGTACCTTTTTTTAACGTGAGGAAATCCTCATGGATACCTTCTCGCCACGGGGAGGCAAGAAGGTTATGTCGGACGTCAACCGCCTAAAACCGCACGGTGTTCCGACTCGCCGCCTAATGACTGAGCCACGGGAACATTTCATAAACTACCGCAACTCAGCCAGCGGCACTCGTAATTAAGTTCTCGTGTTGTGTTATTAAAACCGCTTCGGGAACACTAAAAACGTCCACAACTCGAGGATTTATATTCAGTGGGCGACAGATTCCCCGTATCCCTGTCACCCGGACGTCCTCGTCAAGGAGGCAAATGGATCTAAATGCACCTAAGTTATCTTACCTAAAAGCACCCCATATCTAAAGCTTATTTCATTTTACCTAAAATTATCCAAGTAACCTTACCTAAAGTTAGTGGGCACGGCCTGCATGAGCATGGACAGCGCGTCGCGCACCACGCGCGCCGACGTCAGCAGCACCAGCACGCTGAATATGAACGTGCAGATCGGGTCGATCACCTTCGCCTCGGGCTGCAACACACGAACAATATTATAGACCATTTCATTAAATACATAATGCTACAACCACACAATGGTCCTGTCGCTAACGCAATTATTTTTTCTTTTTTTTTATTCTTTACAATTTAGCCCTTGACAACAATCTCACCTGATGGAAAGTGATGATTCAGTCTAAGATGGAAGCGGGCTAACTTTTTAGAAGGAGGATGAAAATCCACACTCCTTTCGGTTTTACAAACTGCTCTACTCGCGCAAATAACCGCTACGCTCCATACTGGTCCTTTGAGTAGTAGATATAGACTCCAAAATAGAGAGCGGTGGACAGAAAATGAAATGCGGCAGGCTATATTTCTATGCTTACTATCCTCGCTACTTCCCACGCCACTTGTGCAATTTGTGGCGAGCGGGTATTGATAAAATATTTGACATGCACTCTACATTGAAGCTACTATGTTTTAGGCAAAATAAAAAAAAATGTGACGAAGCTTACATATATTTTGATGAGTATGGCGGCCAGCAGCACGCCGCAGCTCTGTATGAGGTCGCCGATCACGTGGATGAGCGCCGCGCGCAGGTTTATATTTCTGAAAAACAGCAATACGTACTAGTCAGAGTTAACTTAGTTTATGGAAGTGTAACTCCTTGTACGCTTGACATGAGGAGGTAGTTGATTAACGCGTTACGAAGAACGAAATGAAAAAGTAATCGGGTGAGGCTTTTAAGATGCGTGCTGCCATCTACAGGCATAGTAAAACAGTGTTTGTTATTTTAAACTACCGGTAGTGGCGTTATTGAGAACTTTATAAGATTCCTTTTTGTATGCAGTTATGCCGGACGCTCATAGATGGCGCTTTGTTTTTTTATTTTTGAAAGTTTTACTCGTGTGGTCTAAAGCACACTAGTTTTTTGTGTGTCCCATGTTATGATCCAATATTACTTATATTAAATCGCTATATACAGGCGGCTCAGCGCGTTGGGCTACGTTAGGCTCAGCAAGCCGTTGGGTTGCGTGTCGCTCCGCCGGAAGCCCCAGCACTCGTGCGAGTGTTAGCATAAACATCAGCTCACCTAGCGGTGGAGCCGGCGACGTGCGCCTCGGTGGCGGCGAGGTCCTTCATCCCGTAGTCGCCGTTGGGCAGCGCGCCGTTGGGCTGCTTGTCGCGCCGCCGGAACAGCCGCAGCCCGCGCGACGAGTGCTCGTGCGAGTGCGCGCACGCCGCGCCACCGTGCGAGTGGTAGTGTGCTGCAAATACAAAAATCATCTTCATCATACAGAAGAAATAGGAGAAAGTGACATTAATGTTTGAAAAACATGGTTGCCTTAAATTATTAATATTAGTAATGCCGCAGCCTGACACCAGCATTATCATGTCAAGCTAGATGTCGTAGTCCAGTTAACAAAGTAAGCAATGTCCCACCGATGTCGGACGCGCAGCCGTGCAGCACTAGCGCCAGCACCACGTTGAAGGCCACGCCGCAGCCCGACACCAGCATCATCATGTCGGGCTCGATGTTGTAGTCGCCGGTGCGCACGCGCGTTGCCGCCACGTACACGAACACGCCGGTCAGCGCCCAGATCAGCAGCACCGACGTCATCGCGCCCAGCACCTCTGCGGACAGACCGACCAATACCATTTAATTTACGTATTGACGTAAAACTTCTTTACGCACGCTTCACTTAGCGAGTAAAGTTGTGAATGCGTTACGAAAAGTCCAATCGAAATGACATATCGTAAAGTTTTGTAAGTGCCATCTGTAGTAACACTGCTAAAGTACTACAAGCCCAGCACCAAATCCGTTAAGTCTTTTAACGGTATAAATTGTGAACTAGTAGGTGAAGTAAAGCAAGTCCGACACTAGAGATGGCGCTACTAACCGCCACTAATTTTTAAGTTTCTCATTTATGTATTGTTTTATTTTTATAAACAGTTTTACTTTTGGCGTGTGGCATAATCGGTTTTTATTCTCAATTGTATAACTATTAATCAATTAAAATATTTCAACATTCATAACCTATTTCACAATCACAAGTGATTTTTACCACCTGTTTTCAGCAGTCATGGAAAAATATAAACAATAAAGGGATCGTTCGATTCGAAACAATAAGAGCTCGCTAGAATTTTACAGCTTGTGTAAGCATCATTTTGTTGAATCAAAAAAATCGTGCCAGTAACACGGTTTTTCATTGGCGAAAAATTACAATGACGACATCATAGTGTGGGAGAACTTTTACCCACATATTATCAACAACACTATTGAATCCTTGATAATAGACCTTACATATTTATTGCTCTTATCTGTCAATACATGTCGGTCTTTAACTAAACACGATAACAGCGCACCGCGTACAATACAGTGAGTTAGTGTCGGTACACTATCAACTGCGTGTAAAGTAGGTACTGATAATGTAACAGGGATTAGATTATCTCACTTCTAGCGGTGGATTAAACGAAAACGTTTTAAATTAGCTGACACACGTGAACGGCATGAAATACTACCGGGTTATTAAACTAAGATAACTCCTCCGTTAACGCAAGCAACCTTCATTTTATGACTGACGAAGAATAATCACACAAAAACATATTTCCCTTATTAAATTAAAATGTACAAGTAGAACTTTGAAAAGCTTAATGTGCGAATTCAAGCAACCGCAAATTTAACCAATGAACGCCAGCGCGCAGCGTGTGCTGTACGTCGTTCGAGCGCACTCACCCACTCTTCGGTACCCGTAGGACATGTGCACGTTATGCAGGCGCGCGGCGCAACGAAACGCCAGCAGCGCCAGCGCCAGCGCGAACCCGCCGCAGTCGCTCAGCGTGTGCTGTAAGTCGCTCGAGCACACTCACCCGCTCTCCGGTACCCGTAGGACATGTGCGCGTTGAGCGGGCGCGCGGCGCAGCGAAACGCCAGCAGCGCCAGCGCGAACCCGCCGCAGTTGCTCAGCGTGTGCTGTACGTCGCTCGAGCACACTCACCCGCTCTCCGGTACCCGTAGGACATGTGCGCGTTGGGCGGGCGCGCGGCGCAGCGAAACGCCAGCAGCGCCAGCGCGAACCCGCCGCAGTCGCTCAGCGTGTGCTGTACGTCGCTCGAGCACACTCACCCGCTCTCCGGTACCCGTAGGACATGTGCGCGTTGGGCGGGCGCGCGGCGCAGCGAAACGCCAGCAGCGCCAGCGCGAACCCGCCGCAGTCGCTCAGCGTGTGCTGTACGTCGCTCGAGCACACTCACCCGCTCTCCGGTACCCGTAGGACATGTGCGCGTTGGGCGGGCGCGCGGCGCAGCGAAACGCCAGCAGCGCCAGCGCGAACCCGCCGCAGTCGCTCAGCGTGTGCTGTACGTCGCTCGAGGACACTCACCCGCTCTCCGGTACCCGTAGGACATGTGCGCGTTGGGCGGGCGCGCGGCGCAGCGAAACGCCAGCAGCGCCAGCGCGAACCCGCCGCAGTCGCTCAGCATGTGCGCCGCATCGCTCATCACGGAGATGCTCCCGGCGAGGTAACCGCCCACGATCTCGCATATCTAAACATTCACATCATTGTTAAGTCATCGGGTATCAAGGGTAAAGGGCCGCCTTTTACCCTTGAGCTATTGAAGCTATGAAATTGTTATAATTTTGGCAATGATATTTTTTTTCTGAAGAATCCAGGCAAAGCTTTAGTCTTCATAATGTAAGTATTTATTTAGCATACTATGATCTAGCATGTTTTTTGATATGACCTCCATCAATCTAGAAGAAGTATCAAAATTGTTGAATATATAACGATTTTGAAATAAACTCTAAAGAAATCAATCCACGATGATACACAATTTGATAACGCCTAGGAAATTAGTTAATCAAAAAACTACCCACGTAATTCAACAAAAACATTACTACTCTCAGGCTGTAATTTGAAACATAGGCATACTCGCAATTATAATATGTATAATTGCTAAAGTGACAGACATCAAAAATTACAATTTAATATCACAAAGACAATGTAAAAAATACTTGGTACTTGAACCATTACTTTTACACCGTTGCAAAGTGACGGATGTCACGTAGTCCAAGCTAAGAATACTCAGCTACTTAAAATAGGTAATACATGGGCAAGGCATGTTGTCTGGCTCATCGGCTAGTTGGCTAGACAACGATTAAAAAAGGCTCGCAAGACGAACGATCAATGCCCCTGTAGACATGCCAATAGCTTCGCGCGACTAAATTAATCGAACTATCGGAAAAAGACTAGTACGAGTACATACAAGATAGAAACGTTGGCAGACAACCAATTATTCAATGTCATTGTCTTCCGGAACTTTGTCGGATTTGTTTTATAGTGACACTAGCAGGGGTCCACGTCTTCATCCGCTTGGAAATTCTGTACTTTCCCTTTGAATTTCAAAGAACAGATTTTTCATACGATGTTTCCCCACCTTAGACCGTCCGTGTGACATAGTTTTACTGTATTTTTTTTTGCATTGCCAGCATTTGACTGCAGTGATACCTAAAGTATTTTTCAGATAGCATGGATAATACGTACTATTATCGTGAATCGCGGCGGAGTTTCAAGAGTAAATTGAACTGACACCTGCACCATCCTACATGAAACGAACTGTAATGGTAGCGATGATGTAGCCTATGCCAGCCAAACGGAACACGTTTGGTTGAAGATGCCTATTTTGCCACTGTTGACTTAAACTTATAATTTGTAGTTGGGGTAGGTAGGGAAAAAAGAAGCTGGAAGGGAATTCCAAAACTTCACAGTGCGAATCAGGAACGAAGAGCCAAATCGTTGCCTATTCACTCTTGGCTAAAATATGCCCGTGTTCTAGGTTGGGTAAAGTTAGGGAAAATGGAAGCTGTAAGGGCATTCCAAACCTCGCAGTGTGAATCAGGAACGGAAAACCAAAACGCTTCGTACATCAACTACGCATGCAGATTACTGCGGTGCCTGGAAATTCTATGATAACAGCAGGTAGGTCATCTCCCAGGTGAAAAGCCGGGGGTACGGGCCTTGAGATTCAGCCCTTTTTTCCGAGTAAGGCCCGAGAATCTCACTCGGCCATGTCATTCCAGCCCATTCCAGGGCTGTGGCCTATGGTTCGTTGGGTGTCAGTTCAATGAGCAAAGGGTGAAGGAGGAATGTTTAGTGTGACGTACCATGAAGATGGCACATAGCACAAGCGCCGCCAGCAGCTGCGGCACGGCGCTGGGCGGCTCCGGCCTCTTCCAGTGGCAATGCTCCTCCGCCTCAGCTGCCGGCGCCACCGACACCTCCGTGTAGCTCTCCTGAAACAAGCACCACAACACTTAAGAGACACATTACTTTAGCTCGGTTCATTGAAGCAGATCTGACCAGGATCAAACTAATGACTGCTGCCCGGGATAGGTTCGGTTAGAATAAATTTGTTCCCGCTCTAGATGTGAAAGGGCATAATGAAGAATAAGACAATGCGAGGCCTTCCTCTTTGGTACTTATAGTAGAAGAACCGAATTAGACCTTCACCCATCTGTTTAATAGATACAGTACGTTAAAAATATAATCTGAGTAGGTCGCCTAAAAATTTTCTGGCCAAACTATTATTAACCATGCCAACCAACCATTAATAATGATAGTTTGGATGGGACTCTTTAAGGCGCGGATCTTAAGACTGGCGATAATGTTTGATTCTGTAAGGATGTCTGTCTGACTGTCAGATATTTAAAGTGTTATACTTTTACATAATATTGATTCTGTGGTGTTATTCCAACTTGACGTTTTAAAAGTGCTCGTAAAGTAAGCCTGTTTGAAATTAATTAATTTTATTTTTTTATTGTTGATTTTGATACATTACTTTGATCATAAAATAGGATTGGACTGTGTGAAAGATGACATGTGTGTAAAAGGAGTAATAGTAAAAGGAGTGATACATCCGAATGAATTGACATATATTGCCGCCCCACAGAAGTGGGATAAGATAAAGGAGATGATGATTAAGACAATACTCTGATCAAAATACTTTTTTGATTATTGGAAAAACAAAAAAGTTTTTTGTTTTTCCAAAATGTTTGGTATCCTAAAACACATCCATTTTTGTTTATCAAATTCTCTCCTTTTAACAATTGACACGAAAATTAAAGTCAATTTTAGTGGGAAAGCTCTCAACCATTATCAAAATGTCGAACGGACGCATTTCACCTTCCAGCCCAACGAAGCGTGGATAATGCTTTGTTATCGTTGTTTCGATACACATGACAATGTTCTTGATATACGACTTAATCGGCTATGGCTGCTTAATGACTGGGAAATATTTGTAGATAAACTAGCGAACGCCTGCAACTCCGTCCGCAAAAAAGTATATTTCCTCCTTTAAGGTCATAATTATTTTCTAATATTATAAAGAGTAAATATTTGATTGTTTGTTTGAATAACTACTGAACCAATTTGAAAAATACTTTCACTGTTGGGAAGCATCACTTTCCCTGAGTGCTATAGGCTATATTATGTTATCCCCGTATTCATAAGGAAACGGGAACTACGCGGGTGAAACCGCGTGGCGTGGCTAGTAAACGTTAAACATGGATAAATATTTAACCCCCAATTTTTGTAAAGTGGACCTAATGATTCACTTTACTTTAAAGAAAGTTGTGGTTTTAAAACTTAATCCATGTTTATAAAAATGGATTGTAAAGTGAAATTTTCGCGACAAAAAGTACCCCATGTTCTTCTTGAAGGTCTCATTTATCTCTGTGTCAAAATTCATCAAAATCGATTTAGTGAAAGATTTGAAACTCTTGAAAGTTTACAGAGAGACAGACTTACTTTTTCATTTACAATATAGATTTTTATATTAAAGCGTATACTATCACGGTTTATTTTATTTTAATCAAGTAATTTACGACCCATCAAGGAAAATAAAATATGTAATTAAATTTTTACGAATATTATGGAAAATTGGAGATAATGGAAAAGTTTTGTTGGAAAATAAGCTTAATTTTCAAGCAACGTAAACGTTATAGTCATCATCACCATATTGAGTTTACGAATTTATTAGTTTAATATAACCGATGTTTTATTTATTTCTCTAAACTACTCTCATAAAAATAACTACAATACTCTAAAATGTTCTGCTCTATAGCTCCATTCACATCACACAAAACTTTTATTTTGGCACATACTTAGGTACTGTTTTTCTTTTTGTTTTATTTTTACATGACTTTGGATCAGTACCTATATATATCTCAAATGAACTCTACTTTGCTCTTCTAAATAATCAGACAAATCAAAAGTAAACTTTATCTATTTATTGTGACTGGTCATAATCATTAACATCTGATAATGGTATTTAATTTAATTATCACATTAAATTATCAACATAACATTTATTTATTTATTAAAACTTACAAGTCCAGTGACACTAATTAAGTAGGCATATACCTACATCACAACAAAAATTTAAACAAAATGACAAAAATAATCTAAAAGAGAAAACAAAACAACAAAATGAACTTTCTGCTCTGGTGATTGCGGATCAGCGGGGCCCTGGTCCTCTGCCAGTGGTCTAGGAGGGCCAGGCACTTGGAATGGCAATGCTGTCCTTGGATCTTGTAGTTGTTATTGAGAAGCGGTACGTTCGTTGTATTGGTCTGCAGCCCTTGGAGCGTCATCGTGTAGTAAGGAAAACATGTCAACTAACACATTTGCGCTTGCTGTATCCATTGTCTCGACGCTTTGATATAGAGTTCACGTTCCGAAGTCTATAGGCGGTCATAAACATTATGACTCTAAACCCGCTAACTCGGAGCAGCATGGTACGCAATGGCGTGCAAAGGGTTGTTAACAAGGATAAGCACCGTACGTGAAAATTGTACACAATGGGAAAATCCTGTTCTAATACAGATTAGTAATGGGTCCTCAGGGTAGGCAGTACATTTTTACATCTACGAAGTGCCACTGGTGGTAGGCCGTAGGTCTAAGGCCGTAGGTCTCTCTCCATATCCCCTCACCTATAGGGAGAGTCAGAAGAAGCCTGGCCCAACAGTGGGCTGTTGAAATAGGCTGATAGTGATGATACTTCCAGTCTTCCGGCTTTACGGTACGACTACGACGCTATCCTCGGTCATTACCAGAAATGGACTGGAGAGAGAGGATACTTCCGGTCAAAGAATTAAACTCTTTTACTATACTTTTTCTCAAATTATAAAAACAAGATAAGTTCCTGCTGCTATAACAAGAATTCTTCCCTTATCTAAGAAAAGATAAGATAACAAATTGTTCCCATTCTAAAACCTTGTTATCTGATTCTTGTTCAGCTATTTAGGGAAAGGGACAACTTCGGTGAAGATAAGGCGACCCTCGGCGGTGTTCTTTAAATCGTTATTATTAATCACGGGGTCGGACTGACCCTGACTAGAAGTCCCTTTCGGTGATTATTGCATAAAGGAACCGAGGGACCGAAAATGCCTCTTCTGAAAAACTAAGTAACTGGTTTTATTTATTGTGTTGTGTATATTAGTATCTAATTCATGAATATAAAGTATTAGTGAATGTGTGTGTTACTATTTAAGGGGTTTATGTCTACATATTAACTATGTAATCATAAAATTACCTACTCATGTCCAACTTTTAAAAACTTGTGTCAACTGAAGAAAGTCTGAATAAAAAAAATTTGGTTGTCTTTCAAAGACGTTTAATCAACAACCAACGTTTACTGAGATTAATTCAGACGAAAGATTCTGACGAATTGCAAACCTCCACCTGTCTTGAAGTTGGTTGAAAATTACATAAACACGAGCATCCGCTAATCCTAAATATAACATCGTTTTTCAAAGTTTAGCGATGCATTCAGTCTAAAATGGTACGCACTAGAAGGTTTCTTCAACCCATTTCTCTGACCGGTCTCTACGTGGAATCGTACATCGCATATCTATACGTTTTTGCCTGTTGGCTAGTATAATTAACGACCGTTGAAGCCTATCACCATACATTATTCATATTTTTTATCTTGTATTTTAATATTTATGTGTGTAAAACTACGATGGTAAACAATCATAAGGTTTAAGTTGGAGTACGCCCAGAAAACTAACTATACTAAAGCCATACTCGATTTGTACTGTTTACCAACAAACAAATTAAAAATGAGTGTATACCTAAATCGCTAGTCATTTTACACCTAATAATAATTATAATTAACTTGTTCTTGTATTCATGAAAATAAATTTGATTATTAAGCTTAAAACAATTAGATATACTGACACCTGCCATCCGTCTGGAGTGACATATTTTTTTCAAACAAATAAATAAAATTAAAATAATTTAAATATATACGCTACAAATAAGCCAAATCAAATAGAAACAGTAAAATGAATTTGAAGAACATAATAAACCATAGAAAATATGCGACGAGTTGGCGGCCAGAGCACCAGCGCACGAAATAACATCTTCATATCGTCGTCGACGTCGCCGTCGTCGTCTGAGGAATTTAAGACCCCGCCAACATCTGCGGGGGATGAGACACCCGTGCGGACGACTCATCGGGGTGTCACCACACGACGACGGCAACACCAACAACAACAGCAACAACACCAGCAGGACGTCGACGAGATACCACTACCGGAGAGCTTGGATCAAGAGGGGCTGCGGGCTCCTGTGAGTGCTCCCGCTACCGGTGGTGTAGTGCGTCGCATGAGATGGTCTCGTCCACTCAATGAGAGCGTCATGCGAGCGTACTATGGGGCGACAGAGGGGGGAACTAACCTTACTGCGTACCGGTCAAGGATGTTGTCTATGTTTCAGACTCTTGAGCCAACAGTGACCGTGACTGCGCAGCGACTATCGGATCAGGTGCGAGCAATCCAGCGACGTCATCTGCTAGATGAAGCTCACCTTGAACGACTGCGCTCTACTTCAGTACAAATCGATACCATCCGTAGCTTACCTCAGCAAACATTGCAAACCAACATCCCAGAGGTGCTACAGGATGGTATCGATATGCAAGTAAGTAGCCAGAATTATGAGCAATTGAGGAGAACTTTGGAGGATTCTATTGTGACATACAGGTACATGCCTCTTAATTTAAGACCAAAATTGCCTCGTTTGCCTGTACATAGACGAAATATGGCGTTAGTGGGGGTTCTAGATCAGATTTTAGGTGAATATCTCGTAACATCTGAGGACCTAAGTGATGCGCATTCGATTCTATTCTGTGGAGCCGTTGCGGCGTGTCGTATTGCGGGTGTCAAATTCCCTGAACCACGCACGGTTCCGCAGAGGACGGGTCAAGCACCAGCTTGGCGGACCAGAATCGAAAGGCGTATCACACTGACTAGAACACTCATAGCTAAGCTAATCTGCTTCAAGGAGGGCAACAATCGCCCTAGAGTTATGCGATTTGTGAATCAGGCTTTTGCTGGGACTGACACACGTCCGTTCCAGTACTTGGCTTGTGTCACCGAACGCATTGACTTCTTGAAGCAGAAAGTCTATGCATGGGCACAACGCATTAGGCGTTATAAAGAGCGCATAGACCGGTATAATCAGAATAGAATCTTCCAAAGTGACCAACGGAAAGTGTACAGGAACTGGGAACGATCCAGTGCCTGTGTGACAGATGGGGAACCTCCGACTTCTGATGCTATGTCAGATTTCTGGCGTAGCATCTGGTCGGCCCCCGTAGGCCACACTGAAGGCGATTGGATGAGTACTGTCAAGGAAGAGTGTGCAATGGTGGAACAAATGATTCCGATATCCATTACTACAGAAAATGTAAGTTGTGCAATTCGTCCGGCGTCAAACTGGAAATGCCCAGGACCGGACGGATTGCACAACTTCTGGTTAAAATGGTTTCGTAGCGCCCATTCTATCTTGGCAGTGCAATTTCAAAATGCCATTGACACTGGATCGCTACCGGCATTTTTAACAACTGGTGTCACGTTCCTGCTACACAAATCCGGAAGTACCACAGACCCCAAAAACTACCGACCGATAACATGCTTACCCACCATCTATAAGCTCCTTACATCCATTCTGTCATCAAAATTAACGATGCATATAAATGCAAATAATATTTTGGCCCCAACACAGAATGGATGTAAGGCCCGGTCTCGTGGTACAAAGGAACTTCTCCTCATAGACACTGCTATTTGCCAACAGGTTCGGCGAAACAGAAAAAATCTCACGGCTGCTTGGATAGACTACAAGAAGGCCTATGATTCGGTGCCTCATTCATGGCTCATGGAGGTCATGCGGTTGTACAAGGTCGATACAACACTATGCTCTTTTCTTGAGTCATGTATGAGACAGTGGATGACAGTTCTTCGTCACCCAGGCGCTTCTGAGTGTTCTGAATCGAATGAACTGATAGGGATTAGGCGAGGTATTTTCCAGGGCGATAGTTTGAGCCCTTTATGGTTTTGTCTAGCCCTTAATCCTCTCAGTACTTTACTGCGGGATTCAGGGCTAGGCTTTCGCCTTCGCAGGGGTGGTGAGCTCATATCTCACTTGCTTTACATGGATGACCTCAAGCTGTATGCATCAAAGCGTACAGACCTAGTGTCATTGCTGAAGATTACTCAAACCTTTAGCAATGACATAAGGATGGAATTTGGTGTAGACAAGTGTGCGGTCATCAATGTAGAGCGAGGAAGGATAGTGAGCTCCGAGAATATAGTTATTTCAGAAACTATCATTCTCAGATCACTCCTTGAAGGCGAGACCTATAAATACCTTGGAATGACAGAAGCACTTGGTATTGAGACAGGGAATATGAAACAGGTAGTGAAGGAACGCTTCTTTGGCCGCCTGAAAAAAGTCCTAAAAAGTCTTTTATCAGGCGGTAACAAGGTGCGTGCCTTCAATAGCTGGGTCATGCCCTTACTCATATACACTTTTGGCATTCTAAAGTGGACTCAAACCGAACTGGATTCCCTGGACTGTAAAGTCCGCAAACTGCTGACGTCATACCGGATGCATCACCCCCGTTCATCTGTAATGAGATTGTACATCCCACGCAAGTGTGGAGGACGTGGCTTCTTAAACGCCAAGAACCTCCATAATCGTGAGGTGTGCAATCTCAGAGATCATTTTCTCAAGATGAATGTGAGTATGTTTCAGGATGTCGTTGCAGTGGATAAGGGACTTACCCCGCTATCCCTAGGCAAAGAGAACTGGCGCAAGCCTATAGTAATTAGTAACTCAGATCGTGTGGCAATATGGAAGAGCAAGGAGTTGCATGGACGATTCTACAAGGCCCTTACTGGGCCGGATGTAGATCAAATAACATCTGTATCTTGGTTGCAATTTGGTGACCTCTTTGGGGAAACCGAGGGTTTTGTCTGTGCAATTATGGACGAAGTTATAAAGACGAGAAACTACCGGAAACACATTATGAAAGATGGCACTCTAGACATCTGTCGAGCGTGTCATCGTCCTGGGGAGTCCCTCAGGCATATTGTGTCCGGGTGTTCTCACCTTGCTAACGGCGAATACTTGCACAGACATAATCAAGTAGCCAAGATAATCCACCAACAGCTTGCTCTTCAATATGACCTTATCGATTTTGAGATGCCTTACTATAGGTACGACCCAGCGTCAGTTCTTGAAAATAGCAGTGCATTGCTCTACTGGGACCGAACGATTATCACTGACAGGTATATTGTAGCCAATAGACCTGATATAGTGCTAGTCGATCGGTCAGTGCGTCGTGCAATAATTGTTGATATTACGGTTCCACATGACGATAATCTGGTTAAAGCCGAAAAGGAAAAAGTATCAAAATACTTGGACCTTGCTCACGAGATTACCGCCATGTGGAATGTTGAGTCAACTATTATTGTTCCGATAGTTGTTTCAGTCAATGGTCTTATAGCGAAAAGCTTCGACCAACACCTTAAGAAGCTTTCGCTTAACTGTTGGATCAAGAGTCGGATACAAAAGGCAGTGATTCTTGAGACGGCGCGTATTGTGAGGAGGTTCCTCACTCTGGAGCCCTGACCACCGGTTGCTTGGGCACTCAAATGTCCCGCAGCGGGAGGGTGAATTTTTTTTTAAATTTTTAATAATGTTTTGTATTTTACACTTATATTGTTAAAAATTTAAAAAAAAAGAAGTAATAAATAAATGAGAGACTAGATATACTTAATATATATTTGAATAATATTTTATAAAAAAAACAATACATAATTTAAAATAAAATAGTGATGAAATGACATGCATTTTCTACCCTCATTTCTAATTTGTTTGTTAGTGAACAGTACACCTCGTGTATGGCTTTAGTATAGGTAGGTAATCATTAGCTGTACGAACAACTATAAAAAAGTCACAGCGGAGCTTTCGAAATAAGGTGACAAACAACACAATAAAGTTGATGTAACGTTTAGTAACAGTTAGGAACAGTTACAACAATCGCTTGAGCGTTAACGATTACCGATATGTACCTATTGGTTTGTTTTTTAGGTAACTAGGAGTTATAGAATAGTATATTCGTTACTGAATTAGTTCAATAGACTTATAGCTTGCACTATTTACTTAACTTAGACGTTATATGTATACAGTAAAAAAATACACGACATCGTACCGGAACGCTAAATCGCTTGGCGGTACGTCTTTGTCGGTAGGGTGGTAACTAGCCACGGCCGAAGCCTCCCACCAGCCAGACCTGGACCAATTAAGAAAACCTCAATCGGCCCAGCCGGGGATCGAACCCAGGACCTCCGTTTTGTAAATCCACCGCGCATACCACTGCGCCACGGAGGCCGTCGAAACGTCAATTTTACTACCAAATCGGAAGGCAGACTGTACTCTAAACTTCTAAAGTAAGGGTCGGTAAGAAACTTAGCAGGAAGGAAGCAAGCTCCTTTTAGGAAGTTCTAAAAACTAACTTACAAAACATAAAACGTAGTTGAACTCGCGGTTTCACTCACGTAATTCCCGTTCCCGTGTAAATACAGGGATACAATATAGCCCATGTTACTCACCGATAATGTAGCTATCCATTAGTGAAAACAATTCAAAAATTGGTGTAGTGGTTTAGCTATGAAAACATAACAAATAAACAAAAACTCCCATCTAATCTAATCTATACTAATATTATAGAGCTGAAGAGTTTTTTGTTTGTTTGTTTGATTGAACGCGCTTATCTCTGGAACTACTGGTCCGATTTGAAAAATTCTTTCAGTGTTATTATCCACGTTTTTATATTACCCCTATATTCCCACGGGAACGGGAACCACACAGGTGAAACCGCGCGGCGTCAGCTAGTTTATAATGTAAGGAAGTTTAATGATCAAGAACCATATCTGAGATATTTGAAGATCTCAAGCAATTCAAAGTCGATTGAAAATATCCCCACGTACCGCATTTGCCGCCTCTGCTGTATCGATTATGCTCGTAATACAATAGAATTGTTCTGTAATTTTACATTCATACAAAGGACTCGGCGGTTACATAAATTACCGCTGGCGTGTTGTGCTTAGCTTTCAAACTACGAGTGACTAACAATAATGTCCACAAATAAACATTGTGATGGTCAAATTAAACAAAAAATACATTGTTCTAAAGTACTTAATACTCAGTGACGTATCAAATAAGAGGGTACGAATCTACAAAGTATTAATAATATTTTTAACATGAAAATAACATATTGGATAGAAGCAGGCGTTACTTTGCGGAAGTTCATCATTACTAAATTCATTTTTTTCACACAAAATTACTAAATTCATTTTTTTCACAAGATTTTCACGAAAATGAAATGGGACCAATCTGGAAGAATACTCTTTCAAATAAAAAAAATATTTTTAAAATAAAAAAACACACGCGTCGAATTGAGAACCTTCTTCCATTTTTTTGAAGTCGGTTGAAAAAAAAATTCTCAACATATTATATTAAGCGAATTATTTAACTAGATCCTCTTATACGTCACATTATCATCTCCATATACTTATACAATATACATATACGGGGGTATGCATCTGTTCCCAGAGGCGACTTCGTATTGGCGGGTGGGCATACCCTATAATATACTATTGGAAAAATATACACTCACACATATACTTAAACCAACAGTTATATATAGTAACGACCAACCTCCTCAAATCAAATTGGTATTGTCTGTTTGTCGAGACTTTGCTACTGAACCGAAAGGCAGATACCGTAACCTATACTTATAATAAATCTATACTTATAAATAGTAGAGAGGTCAATTCTGTACATGAAATATATTTCCAAAATAACTATCAGATGGTGATTAGTGATCGATACTGACCTACTACCTAGACAGGTTGTTATATACAGAACGTTGCACATAGTGGGTGGTCGCTAACGAACTTTATTGGAAATCGTTACTGCTTGCTTTACTGCGTGGGATGTTGCAATGTACTGCGGGAGATGACGTCACGTGGAAACAGCCTTCGGTGGACTCGGAAAATCTATAGCACTGTGCAAACTATATCAAATGCATCAATATTCGCAGGGTTTTATTAAACTTTTAATTTAGTTTGAAAAGTCTTTTATATCCGACTTCAAAAAAAAGGATCTGTTATTTGACCCTTCGGTATTATTTACTGATTCGATTTGAATGGAGATTTCCTTTTTAAATGTATGTTTTAACGGTAAGGTAAATGCATTAACAAGAGTCAAATTGATTTTATTGACACCCAGTTGACCTAAATAACGAGTAGATTGATATTGGATAGAAGCAGGCGTTACTTTGCGGAAGTTCATCATGATTATATAATGATTTATTTATTTTGCTATCATCCGCGAAAAGTCGACGCAATTTTGCAATTGCACGTTGTAGAGTCAACATCTCCTGAGGATGCTCCGGTTTCGGGGTGAAACGTACGTAGAGAGTATTTTGTCGGACCTGGGTGACGTTGTCGCATGGGTTCGTCGACTTTTCGCGGATGATAGCAAAATAAATAAATCATTATATAATCATGAGTTGATTGATATTAGGAATATAGTTAAGCGCTACAATGACATATACTGAAATGCAAACATATAGACTGTTAAAATCATAATTAACCCTTCATCGCTGTTTTTGAGTAAAAAGGCTATTGACAAAAGTTTGTTTTTAATGAATTGTTTTTACAATTATAGATCATGATACTCAATTGTCATTATCATTAACATCAGATAGTGATTGTTAATTAATTAAACATCACCAACCGTTGGCGCATTGGAGCACGGTGGTGGGTAAACTCCATATCCCCTCTCCTATAAGGAGGAAGGGAAGCCCTGTAGCCGTCTTAGCTGATAATGACGATGAAATAACTTAATTTTTATTAATTATTTTGTATTTCCGTTTATAAAACATTGTAGGTACGAGTAGGTATATTAACCGTAACAGTATGTTTCAACAACCGGTAGTAGATAATGATAAGCTCGTTGTACCTACCTAATTAGTAATTACATTAAAAACGTTATGCAAGCAACCCACGGTCCGGTATACTCACATGCCTGCAGCATTGTCGCGATTTTTGCATCAAGTCGGGCAGTCACGCTCATCGAGATCAACACACGATGAGTTTTACCGGACGTCATGCCGGCAGCGCTGCAGGCATGTGGGTACATCGGACCGTGTTTGGCTAGCATTACGTTGTGTAGATAATTATTTACAGCGAGAACCTGTGATGGCAAAAAACATTGTAAACTTTTAGGGTCTTTACTATCTGGTGAAGATATGTTTCAGTCAATAGGCTTGCGCTTGCCTACAATCATGCCTGATAGAAAGCAATGATAGGGTTGGTTGGTAGGTAGGGACGCGCTTGCCTAAAGTGCCTAATCACTCTTGCCTTGAAAGTGTGGATTGTGGCGGATAATGACATGATTTCTCCTATATTAAGAAAACTAGCGGACCCGGTCAAGCTTTGCTTCAATTTATGTGCGCTTACAATCTTTCGATCTTTCGATTTATGTGTCCATACAAACTACACAAACTATACAAATACAATCTCCCCCCCGCTCCTTGTAAGGAAGTGAGGGGGTTAGAAAGTGACAAAGAGTAGACTATGTCACTCACCATACTTTTAACTATCGCCACTTAAAAAATCAATTCAATTCGTCGCTCCGTATTGCCATGAAAGATGGACAAACAAACAGACACACACACACTTTAACATTTATAATATTAAGTATGGATTGTACTTGAAAAATTGAAACGTGCCGTGCTGCTTCCCATTGCTACAATGATCCAAACTATAGCTTAGCAAATTCGTTCGTAACACTTCCGATGGTCCGCTCGCACGACTATATACCCCGCGCAGACCTTTCCCCCCGTCGCCCGCATACCATGGGAGTGTCATCAACGAACTTGCCAAGCTATACTCTATGCCTGCCGCACTTACGAGTACCTATGGTAGGTGATGATGGGCTGAAAGATACACAGGTCTATAAATTGTCCAAGGTCTGGCTATAGCAATCTCTTACCAACCAACAATAGTCCATACCATAAACTGACCTGCAGTGTCGCAATATTCTTTTGATTCGTTTCAAATAATTATACATTTTTAAGGTCAATGGGTAATCTTCGTGGGATTCACGAGCCGTTCACTTTTATACCAACAAACTCAACACTTGAGATAAACAGTGTTAATATAGATTTTTTTTTTCAATAAACACAATTATTCTAGCTCGCATTTTTCTACCAATCAAATAACAGTATAGGTTATTTGATACGCATATCACGGTGGTTTTGCCCAACATCGGGCAAAGTGGGCGAAATTATGTCGGAAAGCGGACCCCATATAGTGGGACCACGCTAGGAAGGATATCGTGGAGGCTGGTCCGTTAATATTAAATGTTCTGTTCGTGCATTGACCATGTAATCGACTTACTCCATCCATGTACATTGTCATCCAAACTATAGTCAGATCGGGTAGGTATTTTAAACAATGTAAATAAACAAAAACAGCTGACTCAGGGGTGCTCAACATTTTACTACAGCATTATTTACGAATATTGTCATGAAATAAAACTTCCTTTGATAACCAATATTTTTTTTATTCTATATTCCTATATCCTGTTATTTATCTAACAGATAATGTTTCACTTATATTCAGGGTTCCGTAGTCAATAAAGAACCCTTATAGTTTTGTTTTTTATTATGTATAAGCAAGCATAAGGTATCCTCGACATATTTAAACACATTAATCAAAACGGTTTTCTCGGAGGACGATAAGGGTGATAGCTTCGTACGTTTCTTTTTTGGTGACGGAAACGATAGCAATGCGGAATAACTGCTCCGGCTAGTACCAGGCTCCGCTTCACTCATTTTCGTACTAAACTAAATAAAATTAATAAATAAATTAATTAAACAAATAAAAAACCCGACTGCCTATATGATACAAAAACTGAAAAGAAAAAAAACAAGTTCAGTCCAGAAGTGTAGAAAAAAATTAGAAAACAGTCGGGACCTATTATATTGAATATAATGATTTACGTCTACATTTTTTAATAGGTCCCCACTTTAGTTTAATCAGTTTTTGTATCATTTATGCAGTCGGGTTATTCGTTTATTTAATTATTTTATTTCATAATTTTTAGTTAGATAGATGGTGAATTTCGGATTTATTTGTTACGTTTGTTACAAAGTACGATAGTGTATACCTACGTCCAATCGAGGATAAGTAAATATTCAAAAAAATCTACGGAACCCTCGGTGGGCGAATCCGACTCGCACATGTCGAGTTTTATAATCAATATATTTAATTTAGTCTATTTAAGGTATTTTATAACTACACTTCATAAACCTTATAGTCGTCCGCCTCGCGTATTATGTATATACAATTAATAAATAACGTTTTTCTAATTGTAGTTTTTTTTTGGCCATTATATACCATTTTGAAATTCTCACAAAAAGCCCTTGAATTTGATTCCCTTGTTGCAATATTTAAAAAAAAATCACCTCGATTCTATAGCATCTCACAGTCGTCTTGTTGGTTTTTTTTTAATTTCACCTATCTAAGAACACTTGGGTTATTAAAACAAATCTAAGGATATCTGAATTACGTAAATCCGTTCAGCGGTTTCGAAGATATGAGGTAATAAATAATACATACAAGATACGCGCGAAAAACAAACAACAAATAAACAATAATTAACAACAACAACGAAACGAGAACGAAATAATAAAAATTACAAAGGAAGAAAATACGCCCAACAGTCTGGATTTAGTTAACGAATACTGTGAGGTAGGAGTATTAGTCACAGACAACAAATAAAGTAGTGTTTTGTGCTGTGAAGTGTGTGTGTGTGAAATGTCAAATCTTCTTTCACTTAATAACACAAAATCAAAAAATTAATCATAGTATAGGGTATTTCTGCAATAAATGAAAGGTAAAATTCACATTAAAATAAAAGAAAACATCTTCTTTTGATATGAAAATACGACATTTATAAAAATTATTAAAGTTATTATTTAATTTTATAAATGCACATTTAATACCCATAAAACTCAATATCTTTATTTTTCATAATGGTTTGTGACTCATGTCTGTTTGGGTTCTTTTTATGTCGTTTGTATTGTTTTTGTGCAAACTCTATATATTTAACATAGAGGAATTAGAAATGGAAATGCATCGCACCCAAATGCAGCAACAAAATTGTCTGTCGTTTTTTGAAAGGGACGAGGTAAACTCAGTCATCGAAAATATTTAACAAGAATAAATAATAAAATATTTAACAAGAATAATATAATCTGTACACAGAACGTTAAATTAATGGATCGATGTTCTGTTTGTTCGTTCGTTAGAAGAATAGAATCGATTTTTCTTTTAGATATTGTTTTTATTACAAATTTATTATAAATTATAATTATGTTTTTGACGACCTCCGTGGCGCACTGGTACGCGCGGTGGATTTACAAGACGGAGGACCTAGGTTCGATCCCCGGCTGGGCCGATTGAGAATTTCTTAATTGTGCCAGGTCTGGCTGGTTACCACCCTACCTACAAAACGTACCGCTAAGCGATTTAGCGTTCCGGTATGATGTCGTGTAGAAATCATACCGTCCATCTTAGATTGCATCATCACTTACCATCAGGTGAGACTGAAATCAAGGGCTAACATGTAAAGAATAACAAAAATAAAATAGAAATATATTCAAATTGAACGTCACGTCATCTTTTACTGAATTAGAAGTTGTTGGCCGTTTTTCATGCCATTGAACTACTTACTACACAAACCGGAATATTTAGGGAGATTTTTAGACGACGAAAACGATTACAACAATGAAACATCGATACAATCGAACAATCTAACGCGTTTGTTAGTTTTTTTACACGTGTTAGCCGCTCAACTATCCCAGTCGATTTTACAAACACTTCTAAATGCCCCGCTCTATATAGATAGATCGTTGATTCTTTGACAGAGAGGTAACGTCTTGCGAGGTAGGTCCTTCTATTATTGGTCCGAGATAATTAATTTATTGTTTGTGAATCCGGGCTCAAAAGGGCTAGAACCCAGAGCCGTAAAGCTTATTATTAAAAATACAATGTATGTGAATCGAAACGAAAAGTGTCGCCCTAAAAGAACCTTTTTGAGAAGTGATATGGTTGTGTAAAAAGCCTAAAGTTGTGGACTATAAACGTGTAAATGCAAAAAGACACATAAAACAAATGGGTAAGGTTAAATATGTTAGGTATAACCAGTGGCGTGCATATGGTGTTTAACTAGGGTATGCACTATAAATAAAAATTGGAAAATGTCTTTTCTATCTATGTAAGTATTTTGTGGTTCAACATAGATTTGTATCGAGTCCTTAGCAGTTTTGCGACTATGAAGTGCCAAAAATTATGACGGTCTAATCCTATCCTATTCTACATAATGCTGCCTTATCATCCATCAACCAGAGGAGCCTCGTGTGAACCCTTCGAACTGATACTGATGTACCTACCTATACTAAAGCCATACTGAAGGAGTACTGTTTACCAACAAACAAATTAAAAAGGTATAAACGAGGGTATAAATTGCTAGTCATTTTACACCTAATAATAATTATAATTAACTTGTTCTTAAATTAATAAAAATAAATTTGATTAATAAGCTTAAAACAATTAGATATAGTTACTATATTAATTTGAATAAAATTTTATAAAACAACAATTCATAATTAAAAAAAAAAAGTTATGAAATGACATGCGTTTTCTACCCTCATTTCTAATTTGTTTGTTAGTAAACAGCACTCCTCGAGTATGGCTTTCGTATAATTCAAGAAATAAAAAAAAATAAACGGAAAAATATCTTAAATTGTAATACAAAATAATTTGTTCATAAAAGATAAACATAGCCAAAAATAGTCCCAAGCCCATAACAAAGAATTCTTTGCAAACATCCCGGCACAAAGCGTTGAGAACAGAAAATCCTTCCTTTGTGCTGCGAACAAAACGTGGAGTCATTACGTCTTACCATTTTATACTAGGAATATAGCTTTTATAACTAAATTTGTTCCAACATTATGATCATGTATGTACAAACAACATACAACAACAACACGCAACAACTACAAGTTTTCTTAAAGTATATAATTCAGCTTGTAAGTACTTATACTTATTTAACTAAAGGCCGCTGAACGCTGTCCGCCCATAGACCTCCATAATCCGACCCTGTCGCAAAAACCCTTCTTAGCGGACGTCTACTAACTTTAAACAACATCCATGCCGCATTTCATTCTTGTACGTCAAGTAGTTTTTTTGATATTTATACAAAAGTGTGAATTACAGACAGTACGCTACCCTTAGAGTAATACCTATATTATTACTTTAAGTCCCTACCCTAATGACAGCTCAACATAGCAGTGATGACAAACCGTTTGCTTTTCTATACTTACTTAGAATTTAAAATAATGTAAAAAATTAAAAATAACAAAGTTCACAAATCCCGATGAATTGATAAACTCCTAATTTTCGAAAGTCGCATAGAAAAAAAGACCAGTACGGTAAATAAATAAAATAAATTATAAGAGTAAGCAGTGCCTTTATGCACGTGCGGACTGCGAATCGGCAATCAAAAAAAGCGGCGCCGTGATTACGTCGTTCAGAAATAGCAAACTCATTTGTCTTGTCACATAATTGCATCCGAGCGAGGTTTAATTGCGCCGCGCCGTCCGCCGAGTAGATCCGAATTTTCCGTCTACCCGCACCAATTACAAGCAAATTACGCGGGAACCTTGCATTGCTTTTTTTTAATGGCTTTACGGTTCCGAGTTCCAAGTGTTTGGAGCCGTGTAATATTCTTTTTCTAGCAACTACTAGGTAGTTTATGAACATAAGACTGCCGTTGATCCAGTGGTGAGTTTAAGTGGTTTCAGTTCACGAGGTGCTGAGTTCGAATTCGCTTTGAAACATTGAGCTTTTCTTTGTACCATTATATAAAATCTCATTAAACCGTCGTACGACATGTATTGTAGATTGACTACTGTTGGCTACTGTTGATGTAATTAATTATAAATATTGTTCGACACTTTCCTGCAAGAGACCTGTGTCCAGCTCCAGCACTGGACGTCCTTTGTCTGTTAATAATGGTAAGCAAATTAAAACCAGAATCAGTATTTTTTTTAAAATCGCACAGACATACAAACACAAATACCGATCAAATATCCTCCTTTTTCGAATAAAAAACTGGATGCTATTTTGCACCAACCATTGCCATTATAATATTAATAGCCCTCATTCGCACGCGAGTTTTTTAACGGACGTTAAAAAAGGCCTAAAATTGAAAATGCAAAGCAAGTGTTTTATAAGCGCTGTCGTTTGAACATATACTTACTTGCGTATGCATTTGTTATACTTGTACGCTTTTTTAACGTCCGTTAATAAAACTCTCGTGCGAATGAGGGTATAGGTAAGTACTTTTATTTCACAAAAATCACACCAATAGGTAATAAATACATCATAGTATGATGTAGTCTAATTGACATGTTAATTAACAAGTAGCGGGTTGATAACCGCACGTGCAGCATAGTGATTAGCAACATTATTGCCCATGTACGACTACAGTATTTGTGTCGTAGGGAAATATGGCAAATCGGATTATTGCAAAAATCCTAGGACGTCACCACCCTACCGACAAAGACGCACCGCCAAGCGATTTAGCGTTCCGGTACGATTTCGTGTAGAAACCGAAAGGAGTGTGGATTTTCATCCTCTTCCTATCAAGTAAGCCCGCTTCCATCTTAGATTACATCATCACTTACCATCAGGTGAGATTGTAGTCAAGGGCTAACTTGTAAAGAATAAAAAAAAAAACCATCCTCTTCGAAATAAATATACTCAGAGGCACAATTATCCACACACTTTAATATACTCGCGTCATATTCGCCGAAAAAGTTCGTTCTGCTTTCGTGTGCACCATTTTTTTATTTAATAACTTTAACTTTAACTTTGAGGCGTCCACAGATCCGCATCGTATACGTATTGAACGCATCGCATCAAACGAATTTTAGTATTCTTTGTATAAAAAGTCATACAAGTGCGACCACTGATCCGCATCCAACGGATTTTATCTACTTACCGTAAAATTAAAAATTCGTTTGATGCCTCCGATACGTACGATGCGGATCAGTGGACGCCTGCCATTAACGTGCTCTCCAAAGCTCGAGGGTCAAATCCTAAATCTTGTTTGAGATTTTCTTGGAAAAAAGAAAAGCTCAATATTTCATTGCCCCAGGAATCAAACCCGGAACCTCATGATCAGCCTGCGAGACACTTTCCTTGCAATAATACTCTTAAAATATCTCCAACGTAATACAGGTATCTATTTTCTCTCAATCGATTGATAGTAAACACGAACTAGCTAGGTCTCGTAGGTAGGTACTAGGTAGGTATTAAATCGACCGTAATAAGCTTATGAGTCTTCGTATAATACCTTAGAAGGGATGTGCACTAATATCCCTTTGTTATAATAATTTGTAATCAGTATGTTCAGTTCACAATATATCGACAGACTACAATATCCCGAGTGAGATTGTAAACTAAGGTATTTTACAATTTAACGGTAACATATATACTATTCTACTTATGCATCGAATTTATTTATGAAATAAGCAGTCATCTCACGATAACTGGAATATCATGTGAAAAGTGAAAAACACACAACTCACATCACTTCACAGTACCCCCCTAATTAAAAAAAACCAAATTACTTTAGCCCCTAGCCTCGTTGTGGAGTTGTATTAAATGTTTATATGACAGTGTTTTTGAGCAAGAGTAGTGAAAAAACATTAAACCAATAATATTTCGCTCCATCATGTAAAACTTAAAGCAATACTCGTAGGTAGGTTAGGTTAACCTACCAGCAAATTCATCACAACCTAAAGCACCACATTCTTCTACCAAACAGAATTTACAAGATTAACGTAAATAGATAGGTAAAGGAATTAACGTTCGTAAAAATATAAAACAACTCACTCGCAACTGCAACTGGACCATGTTGGCAATAAATCAAAGCTATTCAATCTGTAGACAAATTCGACGAACTCATTCAATATACACCAAGCGATTATAATGGCTGCGGCTCGCGTCTATAGAACGGAACGACGGAACTGTTGCACTATTCATAACGTCACACTTGTATCCGCCACGGTGACTTTGCATAACGATCGAGAAATGAGGGTAGAACAAAAAATATGTTCCACTTTTTAACACTGCAAGTTCTGCGGGCTTATTCATTATCTTTGACGTAAGCTAGTTGACATGTACGAAATTGTAGTTTATATTCACGGTAAGTAAATGACATTTTGTCAATTGATTTGATTTGATGTTTATTTTCATAATTATGTTGATACTAGAGACCAAAATAGTGAATAGACCAGCAGTTCTGTTTTTGCTTATTTAAATAACCGGAAGTGGTGTTTAATCTGTTTGTCGTATGGAAGTCAGAAACCCGCCAACGATCCAGATGATATTAATAATCTAAACTAATTTTATAAAGAGGAAAGATTTGATTGTTTGTTTCGGGGTCTATTCAATATAGGCTCCGAAACTACTGAACCGATTTGAAAAATTCTTTCACTGTTCTACACTATCCCCGCGTGCTATAGGCTATATTTTATACCCGTATTCCTGCGGGAAATGGAAGTACGCGGGTGATATCGCGTGGCGTGAAAGAGAAAGTACCTACACATATGCGAGGAGTCTTGGATTCGACCCTTACCAGTTGGATGGTCCATTCGTACCCATTCCTTGAAGATACGATTTTTCTCTTAAAGGGGAAATGGAATATTAGTCATATCAAAAGATAATAATTAATATTAGTTTTTGGAAGAAAATATAAAGAAAAAAATATTCCGTCTTCATTGGCAAAGTTTTTAAGTACTCGACACAATAATTGTTTACCAAAATATACGAGCACTAGCCCGCAGTTTCACCCGCTTAGTTCCCGTTCCCGTGAGAATACGGAGATAATGTATAGCTTATGACACTCACAAATAACGTGGCTTTCTAGTGGTAAAATAATTTTCAAAATCGATTCAGCAGATCAAGAGATTACCACAAACTTAATCTCTTTATATATATTTTAGAATAGATTACAACTGTGATCCATCGACCTCTTGTAAAAAGCAATAACCAACTGATTCGCAGTTCTATTAATGTGGCTCGAACTGTTAACTTTGCGTAACTATGTTGGAAATATGACGGCGGAAAAAGGAAAAGTGTTTTGGTTGCGAGAGGCAAAGTTTTTTGTATCGCAACATTGAAATAATAAATATCGTATCTATACCTCGGATTTTTAATTCCGTAATATTTTGATAGGTAAGTTTTCTGACTTTCCAGTCTTCACAGACATTTTTGAGAGAGATTTTCATTTAGAAAATCAAAAAGTTTAAAAGTTAAAATTCTATTACTTACTGAATAGCTTCATAGCAGACCTTAGGCAGACACCCTTAGAGACCCTTGAAAGATCCTTATCTTCAATAGTGTACACCAATGAGCTCAACGATAAAGCGGTCGCACTCACCGAGTGGTGGTGGTTCGATTCCCGCCTCGCAGGACTATTGCCGTACCCACTCCTAATATAGTCGCTAATCTTGCCCGACTTGTATACACCGCGCTACGTTATTCGTCTTAAACCAAAATCCCACATAATGTACCCAATGTCTATTATCCATCAGTGTTATTAAAAAAAAAAAACAAAGTACAATTCAAGGAGTTACAATTGTAATAAACTTTCAAAAATCGATTATTTTAACACATCCTGTATTTTCAAACATCTACCTACCTCCTCGCCGCAGTCACGTCGGCAGCCCGTCGGTCCCTTTGAGCTTTGAGGTCATTCACTTTAACCTATTTCTTTAAATTAAATTTTATTTTATTTACGGGTGTTAACCCGTACTAGACCTGTGTCGATCGCGATTGATCGAATCTCTGATACCCGATCAGTACTTGTGCGTGAGCGAGTGACGCGGCCGTCAGCGCCTCAAATAATCTGCGAACGATTTTTGTTCACCACACTGAATTGGACTTGTAACAATTATCTGGATCGAATACTCGTCGGTCAGTCGTACAACATCACTCTACAGAATAGCAACCTAAAATCCGATCAGTTCGGAATTTTAACGGCCTTCGTGGCGCAGTGGTGTGCGCGGTGGATTTACAAGACGGAGGTCCTGGGTTCGAACCTCGGTTGGGCCGATTGGGGTTTTGGTCCAGGCCTGGCTGGTGGGAGACTTCGATCGTGGCTCGTTACCACCCTACCGACAAAGACGTACCGCCAAGCCGTGGATTCAAATACTCCCCCTAATAAGTTAGTCCGTTTCCATTTCAGATTGCATAATCACTTACTACACTACCGTCAGGTGAAATTGTAGTCGATGGATAACTTGTAACGAATAAAAAAAGAATTCAAATTCATGTCCTACAAATATTCAGTTTAAGACTCAAGTAACTACATACTTTAAGTCGAGTCGTAACGATACACAAAACACGACCCGAATGATCGAATTATTAAGACCCAACCAATCACCTTGCGTTATAAGAAACGATCGAAAGATACATTTCTTACCTGTACCTATTTTTTGACATTGCCGACAATAGTTACGGGTTAGGCGGCGAGCGGCGTTATCAAAAAGGAAACCGCAAAAGACTAGGGCTTGCTATTTTTTAAAATATCGGATTCTCGATATATCGATAATTTCAAAATAAATTTTTCGGCTAAATGAAAACTTTTAACAATTAAGTATTTATTAAACTTCACTATTTTTTATGTAACTAAATTGACAAGTAAATTAATACGATTAAACATGTTTAAAGTTTTGTCTGAGGGTAAAGTAGTGTATACTATCTGAATACATTACGTTTTACTTATTTCAGTGACATTTTCGATAAAATGCAATTAAATAAACTAAAATATGAAAAACGTAATAAAGTATAAATAAAGTAAAGTAGATTATGTTTGATAATGTTTTAGTTTAAATAATTTGCGAGGGATATAAAAAATTAAAACTTGTTAAAAATATCTAGTATCGATATCTACGTTTCAATATCGAACTATCGATATATCGTCCATAAAAATATTAGTAATGAATACTTATCGCTATTAAGTGAGAATGTCGATATTTTGATATATCGATATTTTATTAACAGCCCTAGTAAAGACACTGCCGCCGACTAGGTGTATCAAAAATAGTAGGTATGTAGGTATTAAACAACAAAATTTCTGAAACTAGGTTAAAGTTCATTAACCTCTTCTTTCCAAACAGAATGAAACAGGATGTTCTGAAGTTTTTTCATCAATTTTAATTTTTTTTTTCGATAGCGTGTGAATGTGCTTCAGCTTATTTTTAATATTACTGTAGAGTTTATCGTAATGGATACATACATGTCGCGGCGGATTATAGACGCGGCCGGTAGCACGGTGTATATGTACCTCTTTATCCAGCCCTTACATTAGTATCGCTGTAAAAATGAGTTACTTCTTTCGTTTTCCCAACATTTCCCTTCACTGCTCTGCTCATAGCGTAATTAAATGTATACTGTAACCTGCCCAAGAATATTATGAATAATTGTACCAAGTTTCGTTAAAACCCGTCGAGTAGATTTTGTTTCTATAACGAACACAGATACACATAGACAGACAAAAATTTTACCGATTGCATTTTTGGCATCAGTATCGACCACTAATCACCCCCTGATAGTTATTTTGGAAATATATTTCATGTACAGAATTAACCTCTCTACAGATTTATTATAAGTAGATATGGCAAATATTTTTTGTTTTTTTTTTTTCCAAAAAATAAAAAAAGGGCGCTCCCGACTGATGACATGATTTCTCCTATTCTGAAGAAAATATAAAATATTACCGTCCTACGTTTTGTATTTAGATAACTGAGGCACCTTTGAGTATTGTTACCTCTCAAATCAATCACGATCCAAACTCCTGTGCCATATTTAGGTAGGTAACCTATGGCTTTTTTTTTCATTATTTACAAGTTAGCCCTAGCTAGTCTTTACAAGTTAGTCCTTAGCTATAGCCTAGTAATTTAACCGAATGGCTTTGAACATATGACCTAGTTCAACAAGATTAGAAACAAGTTTCCACGATAGCACAAAATAATCCTAACTTAGTACGTAGGTACCTGTCACATAGGTACTTTAAAATAATCGCTTTATTGCTCGGGAAATTAAAAATATATTTTGTTATTTTAGATTAAATCGCAAATGATTATGGATTAACATCATTATCATCTACGTAAGTACAATAAAAGAGTAAACAAAAACAAAATGAAATCATCAAAAAATATAAAATGGGGCGACAATAGTTAAGAGCAGTAGAAATAAAAAAAAGTTTTTGAAAAGCTTTCTGTACCTATGTAAAATATGTACCTGCCTGTATCAAAACAATACATTTCATACTTGGATAATTGAGGATCAAAGTCAAAGTCAAAGTCAAAATTCATTTATTTCAAATAGGCTTCGTTTACAAGCTCTTTCGAAACGTCAGGTAATAATATTAAACTTAAGATAATGGTGATAATAATTATTCGAAAACTTAAAATCAAATCATTCAAATCAAATATTATCTATGGATATTTTTACTAACTAATGTCACATAAAAATAAAAAGATAAATATTCAAAATCTTTTGATTATACAGGCTGCTGGAGAGTAACTCCCATAACCCATAATCCCATAAAATTTATTAAAAATGTTTAAAGAACATGTGTTCTAAAATTAATATTTTCGGAGTAAATAATATATTTTTTCTAAATTGATCTTAAAATGTATCCCATATACGCATCCTTATAATTATGACGTAGCCAAACTTTAAAAAATTTAAAATGCAAGGATAAATAAATTACATGGATAGTCGGAATTATTTAAATTACTTTGTATGAAAAGTGAAAACATAAAAACTTTTTATTTTTTAAGTAGTTAAACAAATATTAGCTATGCAGTTCGGCTTCTATAAGTGGATCCGTCAACACCTTGAAGTTATGGGAAATACTCCCGAGCACCCTGTATATACGATGTCCCGCTTTCGACGAAAGAATCCCGCTTTTTCACTCAAAAAGTTCCTAAATCCCGACTTGGAAAAAAAAAACCTGGCAACGCTGATCTTCACCGTCTTCACTTCACAAGTCCACATAGGCTTCATATTATTCCCACGGGAACGGGAACTACTCGGGTAAAACCGAGGAGCGTCTGCTATAATATAACCTGAAACGCCGGGCCCGCTGGCTGATAAAGTAAACATCAACAGGAGTTAACCTTTGATAACTTTTCGTTATTAACAGTGGAATTCATAGTCGTGAAGTGAACAATCCCCCACAAACCAATATTCAGTATTCACCCAGGGGCTGACTATTGAATCATCCTTCATTGCATTTCATAAACAAACTACTGGAGAGCCCCTAGGTGACTGGAGTTTCAAGCAAATGTTGTCTATGATTTTACATTAGATCTTTGAAAATTCTGTGACAGAACCACAGAGAGACGTATTTTGTTAATTCTTTGACATTGACATTTTACAAAATAATTGAATTTCTAATATTTTCATTTAGTTTTTGTTTTAATTATCATAGTAAAATTTAATTCGTTCAATAGTACAATAGATCAATTTTATCAAAAAGTTTCTTTCTCACAAGAAGGAGTTGTTAGAAAAATATTGAAGATATGTGGACGAACATGATCATAATCAAAATTATCAGCCGATGGACGTCCACTGCTGGACATAGCCGTCTTGCATGGACTTTCAAATACAACGGTCTCGAGCCGCCAGCGTCCAGCGGCTCCCTGCAACCCGCTTGATGCCCTCGGTCCACCTAGTGAGGGTTCGACCAACACTGCGATTTCATCAGATCTTCGAACTATGTGGCCTGCCCATTGCCACTTCAGCTTCACGACTCGCTGTGCTACCTATGTCACGTGACTTTGGTTTGTCTGCGGATCTCCTCATTTGTGATTCGATCACGCAGAGAAATCCCAAGCATACTATTTACTATATAAGTAGTTTGATATTTCATACTTTTGTAATGTGGAATCCTACTTGAAATAAAAAAAATATTGTCAGAGAAAATTTGTTTATTTTACTCAAAACCACCTATAATTACCTGAAATAATTACAATTAGGTACTATTATGCAGTATTTTTTTACAATTTATAGTAAGTGCAGTAAATAAATATAAGTGTAGCTTATCCTTAGGAATAGTGGTAAAATTGCATTTCACAAAGCTTTAGATCACATAATATTATATATTTAGGAGGTAGGCTTGGCCCGGTAATGGGCTGATAATAATGAACCACACAGTACTTATTGCAATTCTAAAATCAAACCTATATCCTTTTGATACAAAGTTTAATTAATAACAACAATAAATTTATTATTTACTTATAACTTATTGTTATTATTGTATATTTTTATAGGGCCAGACTTAAATGAAAAATGCAGAAGTAAACATTTAATAATTATCTTTATCAAATTCAATCAATAAATTTTTATTTTCTATCATTCATTCAATTAAGATTTGTATATATTTTCTATTGTTATGGACTTCAGAGTGACCACCTTACAATACACTGCACTCACTCCTACTACCTCAATATTAAATGCTTCTGACTTTTCAAGGTATGTGGTTCTTCCAATTACTGTGATCTGAAAACTCAGATTTTCAAGGACCAAAGTATTCTCAGTATTCTTGGTAAAACAGTATTCTCAGAGCTCATCACTGCTATTCCCTGCCATGATAGCCGGTTTCTTTAAATCTGTGCATAGGGTCCTCCGGGGTTGTTTATATGTATACCTATGCGTGCCATCAATACAGCTTGACTTGTGGCATTTCTGTTATTTCATAGCTTGATGGACTGCACCTACAGTCTGAAAATAAACATTATGTTGGTTACATTTATGTAGGTATTTCCTAAATCAAAACTAGATAGGTATACCTAACATTTATATAGGTTAGATTACAAACAAACAAACTAATTAAATTCTTCATCATGAGTATGTTAAGCATGAGTCTCCTCTCAGAATGAGAGGGATAAGGTCCACCACGCTGGCCCAATGTAATTGGCAGACTTCACACATGTAGAGACAATGTTTTTCCTTCACTGCATGAAATATGCGATATACATTTAAATTCATAAAATGCACATAACTGAAATGATTTGGAGGTGCATATTTCAGACAGCATTTGAACCTACACCCTCCGAATAGAAGGCAGAGGTCATAGCTACTGGGCTGTATGGATTTTGACCTACTCCTAATTTATCTATACTAATATTATAAACAGGAAAAATTTGTTTGTTTGTTTTGAATAGGATCTGGAACTACTGAACTGATTTGAAAGATTCTATCACTGTTGGGAACCTACACCCTCATAATGAAAGGCAGATGTCATACCCACTGGGCTAATTGGTTTTATATCTACTCCTAATTTCTTTACTAATCTTTACTAATAGTAGAAACAGGAAAGATTTGTTTGTTTGTATGTTTTGAATAGGCTCTGGAACTACTGTTTAAAAAATTCTTTCACTGTTGGGAAGCTACACTATCCCCGAGCTTTATAGGCTATATTTTATCCTCGTATTCTTACGGAAATGGGAACCACACAGGGTGAAACCGCGCGGCGTCTTCATGACCAAAAATTATTGATACTGAACAAAAGTACGTACCTGGAAACATTCCTCTCTTGGGTCTTCTGTGTTCATTCTTCATCAAACAGAGGCATATTATGCCTAATATGAGAATCTTTCGTACATTCCATATATTATACTAGGTTTACGCAATTGCGAATATATATCTTGGGTACCTTCTGATATAACTCGCTTTTTATAAACTTTAACACTCTTTAACTTTTAACACTCACTTCACTTTCTAGTAAATAAATCACGAATAACAACAAAAAAAATGCCAGGGGATGGTTTGGCTGACAAATATCGGTAATTCAGCAGTCAGCCGCCAGCTCCTGTCAAATGAGGGGTTTCTTTTGTCTATGAAACGCGTAGGGGTTGAATTCGACACATAGCGGCTGAATAATCCCCTTAGGGGCCCCCTACTACGACTATGAATTCCACCGTAAGAGATGCAAAGTGCACATGTTGTGTTTAATACACTACTTATATGTGCATAATTATGTATGTAATGTGACTGTGTGAACACGATTGCGATATTGTGTGATGGCGATAACAAAAGATATGACTGAGTTTTACTATGCGACTTTTTTGTGGGACTTTCAATTTCAGCAATTTTTCAGGTGCAGTTATAGTGCGCTATAGGATGATGCGGTTCGTTTCACTTGTGAAACTTAGTCGCGATTAATACGAACGTCATAAGGCAACTGTCACCCGCACCATGCAAGCAGCAGCGCAGCACGCAGCGCACATAGCAAGTATTTAAGTATGTGCATTTTAAGAAATTAAATATCACACTAAACAATGACAAAAGAAATCATATTGATGTCTGGTATTTTTATAGGCCAGTGGATATGACCTCTTCCTTTGATTCGGAGGGCATAGGGTCCAATCTGGTCAGAATCTCTAACTTTTCAGTTGTGTCCATTTTAAGAAATTAATAATATCACGTATCTCATACGGTGAAGGAAAAACGTCGTGAGAAAGCCTTCATAGTACCTGAGAATTCTCAGGTACTTCTCTGCTCAATTCTCTGCGTGTGTGAAGTCTGCCCATCCGCATTGGGCCAGCGTGGTGGATTATAATTAGCCTAACCCCTCTAATTCGGAGAGGAGACTCGTGCTCAACAGTGAGCTGTATATGGGTTGTCAATGATGGTGTACTTTTATACTACTTTAGTGAAGAGTTTTAAGTTTGACCAATGAATAGTAACTACCTGTACCTACGTAAGAATGTGCCCTGCAACCTGCATCATACCTTCGAGTACTTTGGTAGTTAGGTACCTACTGTTACATCATCTAATTGCGTTAGTTATTGGAACTAGTTTTTGTTTGCAATATCGTAAGCATTGGCGACAAACGGTCGCCGGCGTCGGCGATCGTAGTTATGTAATTTTTTACTATAGGTAGTGTTCAATGAACGGAGAGTTCATGGGTTTGAATATACCTACTCGTACAATAATCATCATTGACAACCCATTTTCGGCTCACTGTTGAGCACGAGTCTCCTCTCAGAATATGAAGCCCACCACACTGGCCAAATGCGGATTGGCAGACTTCACACACGTAGAAAATTGAGAAAATTCTCAGGTATGCAGGCTATCTCACGATGTTTTTTATTTACTGTTTGAGATACGTGACATATCTGAAAAGTTAGAGATGACTTGATCGGATTCGAACCTACTCCCTCCGAATCAACGGAAGAGGTCATATCCAGTGGCCTATAATAATACCAGACATCAATATGATTTTTTTTGTCATAGTTTCTTTTTAGATTTCTGTACCTCAAAAAGGAAAAACGGAACCCTTAAAGGATCACTTTGTTATCTGTCTGCCTGTCTGTCTGTATGTCAAGATCCTTTATTTCGGGAATGTGTGGAGATATCAACTTGAAATTTAAACTGTGTACTCAATTCTACAGTCCCCTAAAGTTGAGAAAAAATTGTTTATGTAATAAAAAGTAATGGCGCCATTTATTTGGTTAAAGGCAATGTCAATTTATTAATATTCAGACATTATGATTACAACTCTTTGCATTGTCCGCAGGCATCCCACAGGTACTTCCTCACTTTCACTTTATAGGAAGGAATACTGGGATAAATTATAACATTGGTCACAAGTCCTGGACTTTGGTCGGCTTTTTTCTCTCTGCCACACGATGGACCCGACACCCGCACGGTGAATCTATTTGCTTGATTGCTAAGATATTTGTCTCACCCGAGGATAGTGTCATCATCATCTCCTTACCCTTATCCCACTTAAGTGGGGTCGGAAAAATATGTCAATCTTTTCCATTTGTCTCTATTACTTGTCAACACACATGTCCTCTTTCACACAATCCAACCATCTCTTCTTTGGCCTTCCTCTCCTCTTATGTCCTTTCACTTGCACATTGAACATTTTTCTAGTAATATGACTTTCCTCCCTACTCATTACATGTCCATACCAAGCGTATCTACCCAAAAAGAATTTTTAAAATTGGTTCTGTAGTTTTAGAAGATATTCAATGCAAACAAACAATAAAATTTTTCATCTTTATTATAGATTTATTTTTTACTTTTAATACACCTACTTATTTGATAAGAATAAAATGTTCATGCCATTATAGGTATGTAGGTATTTACTATTTACATTTCAACCTTGTCCAACAAAATAAATATTTCTACTATCAGTTTTAATGTGAGTATGTTGTATGTATGCAAATACATACTAAGTAAAATGTTTGTACTTTTCATTTACTGCATGGTGTTTATCTTGAAAAATTATAATAGCTTTTGCATACAATTGCCCTACTTAGACACTATAAACATGTAGGTACTATTCCTTTGTTATGAAATCAGACAAAATTGACAGAGATTAAGTAATGAGATGATATTATTGTGTTCCATAGGTATAGAGATTAAAAAAACAATTCAAATCAGATCTGAAAAAAATTTTAGAGATCAATCAATAAAGATTTAATGACTACCTACTGCTTCTTTTATATGATCAATATTTTTGTTCCCCATTTATTAAATGGGACGATCATGATAGGTGTGTGTGTGTGTGTGTGTGTGTGTGTGTGTGTGTGTGTGTGTGTGTGTGTGTGTGTGTGTGTGTGTGTGTGTGTGTGTGTGTGTGTGTGTGTGTGTGTGTGTTACTATATCTTCGGAAATAGTGTTTTATTGTAATATTCATAAACAAGGTCCTCACAAATCTGTACTAATATTATAAAGCTAAAGAGTTTGTTTGTTTGGTTGTACACGCTAATCTCAGGAACTACTGGTCCAATTTGAAAAATTCTTTCAGTGTTATATAGCCCATTTATTGAGGAACACTATAGGATATATTACTTATCCCGTACTAACCGCGCGGCGTCAGCTAGTGGTGTTGTGATGGCATTAAATAATTTTATGAAGGCTTAAAAAATACACTGAGAAATGCATGAATAGTATGTATTTCTCAAAACTGTATGTTTTTAAGAAAATATGTGTTATCATGGCACAAGTGCAACAGTCCAGTACACAGGAAACAATTGCATGATCTCTCACTGTTGAATCTGTTGTTATGTTAAGTCCCTTTATTATGTTTGCTGCAGCATTTCTGGCAAGATTTTGGGTCTTTCAACTCCATAAATCTTTAGAAGCTAAAATCGTTTTATTATTTAACAAAACCTCTGCACATTCTTATAATTATACAAGTAACTATAACATACTTTTGAATTGTTAATTTCATTGTCAAGTAATCCTATAATAATTATTGTAATGATCAGCTTTATTACAAAAACTAAATATAAATTTAGGCAGAATGATAAAAGCAGAAATAATTAAGGGGCTTACTTAGAAACAATTAACATTTGCCTCTTAATTACTTATTAAAGGCAAATTATGTAGATAGAAACATTATCATAATCACTTTAAAACAATGATTTTTTTAAATCAGATACATGTCGCAACTAAAATCCCTCGAGTAAATAATATCCCGCTGGATGCTGGCGGCTCGAGACCGTTGTGCTTGGAGGTCCATGCAAGAGGCCTATGTCCAGCAGTGGACGTCAATCGGCTGATAAGGTAAATAATATTCAAAACTATTTAAAAAATATAATATTATCGGACTTACCTCAGATAACAAAGGAGCCCTATCTAAATGTTCAGAAGATGCAAAGGCCGACTCGAAATACGCCCCTCGGCTCCTGGTCTCGTATCTGGAGCCATCCTCATCCCACATACGAGCTTCAAGTTCATCAGACATACTGGCGCTTCGCTTGTTTTCTCCGCACTCAGCACTTTTTAGTTTTTAACACATTATATTCACAGTAAACACTACAAGTTACCTATATATATTTTTTTCTTATTTAATATTTATATTTAAGTACGTGCTACGTAGCGGAATCTATTATTTTTTTAATAAAAATATTACAATATGACAAATTAAGCACAAACGGACGGCACACCATCCCCCTTGAAATAAAATTTACTACTAAAAAAAAAAAAATTGAGACAATAAATCAAATCAAGTCCTTGGAAGTACGTTCAGTAATAAGCAAATAAACAACACTAATTTTGCTGTTATTCAAATTAGATTTTTTGTAATAAAAGTAATGTAAATTTATTTTAATTGATAGCCCATAATTAAGAAAAAACCATTTTATTTTCAATTATTTTATGTAGCGCTTATTTACTTATTTCTAAACGAAACATCGTTGACGTTGACAGGCATTTGACATTGACAGGAGAGTATTATTTTTAAATAACAAAAACAACGCTTTGGGGTCAAGTTTATTTCACTCACCATAAAAATATTAAATATTATTTTTTTTGTTTTTTCCATGGCTTTGATTATGGTTTATCATGTTTTGACACGTTTTAGGTGAATTCAAAGCCAAGGCAAATGTTTATCTTGCATGTAGCTTATACTTAAATAAGTAGGATCAAAGAATAAATGTTCATAACAACACCATCCTTTAAAATGTGAGATTGTTCTGGTTCTCTGAGGTCACTGCGAAGACAGAAAAGTAAATGGACAGAGAAATCATCAATCCTTGAACATCAATTGCATTTCACCACTAAACAAAAAAAAAACGACGTAAAATTAATACTTACTTCAATTTGTTGCAAATTATAGATACCTTAACAGTTAGCTTCAAATACATTCTCAACAGAACCTGCCAACCTTAACGTTTCTAAAGTACCTACTGGTTAATAAGCCTATTTGAAACAATGAATGAATTTTGATTTAGTATGGAAAAATATCCTGCCGAGCTATTCACAGATTTAGTCGCCTTCGGTTCACTTTGTCCTCCGCTAGATATCAAATTAATGAAAGCTAGCTTATCTACTGAAGCAATATAAATAAGATTTATAAATATAATATAAGCAAATTGATGTGGATGAATTAGCCATTAGCAAGTTGTAAATAAAACAAAGAAAGTAGAATGTTTCGACAATTTATTAAAATAATACCAGTCATAAAACATTTACCTATTTATAAGATAAACAATCATTTGAAAACTTTTAGTACAAATACATTACATGAAGCATTAGACAATAATATACTTAAACAATAAAAAAGAGCAATAATTTAAAAAGTCAATTACCTAGACAATAAAAACAACAACATTATAGAAACAACATCGTTAAATTGGAATCATTTTTCAATAATTAAAATAAGGCTCAGTCAATGCTCAAGTAAAACAGTATTATGGGAAGGCATGGCCAAAGCTGTAAGAATTTAGAATTAAACCAACTTGGCTCAAAGTCAAGACATTAAACTGCTAAACACATTATGATCAAAATATAAAACATGTAAACAATGTTATTTCTAAACAGACATTAGACATACATGAATGCCAGCTCGAGCGTCGTCTACCAGTTTGTTTTGACGTTGTTTCACACAAATGAAAAGAAATAAAAACACATTTTTTAAACATACGTATTTGATTGTGATAAATACCAGAAGGTGGAGCGATAAACACATAAATACTTTAAATTAGTACAATATGATGTATTTCAGAAATAATAATTGAAAAGTAAGTACGAGTATATTTTGAATACATAGGTGGAAATACACCTATGTATTCAAAATATACCTAATTTAGAAAAAAAATCAGTCCGTCATCAAAAAATCAATCAGTACGTCAGTGTAGTCTTGAAACAGGGAGATTTTTTTTTAACTCATTTGTACACGATTTTACTTTACACCCATACCACACTATGACAACACAAATTAATTCCATTTGTGTGAAAAAACTTCACCTTGCTATACACTTCACAACACAAATATATAATGCAAAACATCATTTTTTTTTAAATAAAATACATATTATAACAAGTTAAACGCGAAAGACTTTCACACAAATCACATCATTTAATTCACTTATCAACGTTGATGATATTACAATTTAGACTTTATTTTGTCCATAGCAAAGTCTATGTGATACTCAGAATTTGTCACATCAAAAAGTGAATCAAATGACTATATTAAAAAAATGGAATGACTTAAAACTTTTTAAACATTTCATTTCACCACAATAAAGAACAACAAGTCAGAAAATATCCACCTATCTTATCTTAGAATATGAAGCGTATGGTAATATGAAAAATGCACTCTAAGTTTTGAGGTATATGTTTCACATTGCAGGAATATGTGACAACATTTTTGGTATTGTTTGCTCTCCAACCATAGGCAAAACATAAGTGGTTTGCCTATGATTGGAGAGAATGTGGCTCATCATTTAAGATCACAAGATGAATGTTATTCTAAAGATTTCTGAGATAACTTTTAGCAGAATAAAATGGTAAGTAAAATTTCTTTTGTCACTGTTAGAGCTTTTAGATTATATCTGAAATATTAATCAGAATTCACACATCACAATCTCAACGAACGTAGCTTGTGTTGTGTTATTACAATCACACAATCCCCTATGAACCACAACTCTTAGACAATGTATTTCATATTCGTGCATATTAATTAATCAATTAAATTTTTATATAATTTCCCTACAACGTGGAATTATAAGAATAGTTTCATAAAGTTAGAAAAAGTACAGTGGTTGCAAAATATATATTCCGAAAAAATATGCAAATATAGTTGGCATCTTCATATTACAAATGTTTATTTTACATGGTGCTTGCAAATATTGTTAAAAAATCGAATTTTATGACAATAGGTAACGAGATATCGTATTTAACAATAACTTGGAAACGAACTTTAAGAAAGATTTACCTTCTATTAGTCAAACTAGTGTAACTTCCTTTAGTTAAAGTTTTATTTATTTTGTATACTAAAAAATAGACTTGCCATTGACTACAATCATGCGAAGGAAGCAATGATGAGGTCTATATTGGAGCCCGCTTGCCTAGAAAATGCCTATTTATTCTTAAGTTGAAGGTGCACAATCTTATTCACTTCTCTAATTGATTAAGAACCCAAATTTTAATAACTTTGTTTTGAATAATATCATGAGATTTAAACATTTCAAAAAAACTTTTAGCCCATTTTAATAAATTTTCTTGAATCTATATTTTTCCTCGGAATGCGGAATCGGAATTTTCATCGGAAGACTAAAATCAGCAGAGTTTTTAAAATTTAACTAACACTTTAGTCAAAGGTCACTATTGTTCCGAGTTTCATATCATACTGAATTTTATGGTTAATTCAGAACTGTTTTTTTGATACAATTTTTTTTAAAAAAAAAGCACACCCTCGTTTTACATAAGGTGTGTGCTGTGGTTTTTTATCCGACTTCCGAAGTAGGGTGATGGTTTTAAGTAGAAATATTCATGTATTATGTTAAGCTATTAAGATTTTAACATAACAAGTATTGTAATGAGACTTATATACGTACAATAATCTATCTATAGTTTGTTCGTTATAGGATGATGGGTGAGTTGGTCTAAGAAGATTCATGTTATTTTTCGGTAAAATAAGGATAATGTCTTAATTCATTGAAAGGTACCGCCCACTTAGTGAATTGCCACGCATAAGATACAAATAAATATAGTAAATCGACTTTGAAATAAAATAAATCGAACTTATAAATAATTACATTTAGAAAATTTTGTTTATATGGTTTTATTTTAAAATAAATTGATAAATATTGGATAGAAGCAGGCGTTACTTTGCGGAAGTTCATCATGATTATATAATGATTTATTTATTTTGCTATCATCCGCGAAAATTCGGCGAACCCATGCGACAACGTCACCCAGGTCCGACAAAATACTCTCTACGTACGTTTCACCCCGAAACCGGAGCATCCTCAGGAGATGTTGACTCTACAACGTGCAATTGCACGTTGTAGAGTCAACATCTCATCATCAGGATGATAGCAAAATAAATAAATCATTATATAAATTGATAAAGATTGCACAGCGAGTTCGGCTTTAGTATAAGATACGATGTACTTGTTGGGTAAACATGTGACCCACGATACATATTGTCAACAAATAGCGCCGGAAATATCGTTTTCTCTTTCGTTGTGATAGGACGAAAAAGAGAGATAGATATTTCCAGTTCGACCAACCATTCGTCATTTCGTCTTCACGAGATCATGTTAGACCAACTGGGAATCGTTAATCGGTATTTACGAATACGATTTAGACATTGTCAATCTCTAGTTACGTCAAACCAAGATAAAATTCACGCCACCCTCACCATTATATATAGACAAATCGTAGACAGAGAAGTAAATAGACGTTTAGATTAGAAAGCATCCATTAATTTCCTCGTGAAAAATACCAACTTATATGTGTGTTCCATGTACAAGCGATTGTTCAAACAAGAATAAACATATTTTAAGCTCTGAATTAAAGCCTTAACTTTTGCAAATTACAGTTAACCAGTCAGTATAAAATATATTGAGTGAAAAAATGGTTCAGTGTATTTGGGATGTCAAAATCATACATCTTTTGACTTACAACAGAATTCCAATCAGTTGTCTATTGCTTTCTCTATCTACCGTGTATAGATAATTCCTGAGAGTGATATAGGGCATACTTCTTGGATCTCCCATATATTGTACGCAGTCGAATACTATAAATTTTACTTGTTTTGATAATATAAGGAACAAAATTATGTCATCAACAGACGATCGTTGTTCAAGGCATTGCGACAGTTCATTACCTGCGTGTGATCTTGTCAGATTCATGGAGGCTACTGTAAGGTTTGAGGGGGAAAACTGGCGGGACTCCATCTAAATTCTAAACCATGTCCTATACCAGGGGAATTGGATGGAATAGTCCCTATACTACAGCCAAACTTTATGTGGAATATTTATCAACAAATTTAAAATGAAGGTAGAAAATGAATTTTACACCTAATTAATTTAAAATTATATATTTACTATATATAATTGTTCTAAGGTTATTATAGTGTTTTTCAGATGGCATGGGTGCGGTGACAGTTCATTTCACTCTTGAAAGTTAGCCGCGATTTACGATAATAGTACGTATTATGTCATAAGGCAACTGTCACCGTACCCATGCTATCTGAAAATCACTTTAAATAAATTTATTCTGCTTAATTCAGGAACAAGTTACTTCAAATTATTATTAAGTAGCAAGAAGCGATTTGTATCCACACTTTAATTAGTTAGTTGATAAACATTCCACAACGAATTTGGCTTTAATATAGTTGAGACTGATCACCCGTCTGGCCTGGTCACACATCCCCTCTAGAAATATATATATGTGTGATCTTGTCTGAGCTTGTCGTGTATGTGTGTGTGAGTGTGTGTCAGACGACGACTACGAGCGGCATGTCGATCATAAAGGCGGCTGCGGCGCGGCGAGAGTCGTGGCGAGTCCGCCGCAGTCCAACCGCGGCCAGTCCACGAACTCCGTGCCGTGTCTACACATACAAAAATAATAAAATAAAAAATCGGTTGTCTGTAAAGTCGGTTTACTGACTCAGACCAATTATAGAAAGACCTGTCACACTCATAGTTACGAGCAAAATTGTCTGTCATTTTCTGAGTAAAACGAGCTTAGATTTGGTATATATCTTATACTAAACTACAAGTTTTTGCCCGTTTTTTACACCATTAAACTACACAAAAACATTTTTACGGAGCTCTATAATCGACGAACACGATTACAACTATTTAACATCGATTCTATAGAAACAGCTTTTATAATCGCATTAGATCGTTGATCATATACTTTGACAGAAAAGTAACGTCTAGCGAGGCAGGTCCTATACAATAATTGGTCTGAGTTTACTGACGATAGTTGAACGTGACAACGTCAGAAAATACTGATGGAATGGTTGCACTTTAGAAACGAAAATGTTCGTTTCTCTGTATACTGTTCAATAATCTTCATAGACCAGAATATACTTCATTTCTTGTAAAAAAAGTCGGGAACCCTAGAGCGAGGGAACGACGCATGACGTCATCTTTTTTCGAGTGTGCAGCTGGCTTAATCTAATTATAAGACATATTTGCGATATTTTTGTATATTAGACCCATATTAACATTCCCCTCCTACTAGTCATTAAGGGTAAATAGGGTAACCTTTCTGTGTTCGATTCATTTAACTTCAGCTCCACAGTGATGCACGCAGTCGCGGCCATTAGCTAGTAATTTACAAAGGGCCCAGGTATACCCCCGTATATAGTATATGGAAATTTACTGTCGTCTCACCTGAATATGAAAGTGAGCGTGGCACCGACGGCGGCGCCCCAGAACATGAGGTACAGCAGCACCTCCGTGGAGTTCCGCGACGGCAGCGCGGCGCTGGCGCAGAACATGGACACCGCCACCAGCAGCACCGACGGGAACTGACGGACACACAGAGGCTTTTATACTTACAACATCAAGGATGTTTTTTTTATCAAGATAGGCTTGTGTTTTACGATGACTTCACTGAATGGTACGTGTAGATATGGTCTAAGATGGGATGCGCTTGCCCCGAATGTTTATTCATTCTTGTTTTTAAGATTCAAAGAAAGAAAATCAATTTATTCAGATTTAAAAGTTACAGACAGTACTGTCTGTAACTTTTAAATCCAGCAGTGGACGTCCATCGGCTGATGATGATGATGAGTACTTACTGTGATATATTTCCAGTCTCGGTCTCGTCGCAACGGACACAGCACTGTGGTGCCCTCACCCTCCATAACGACATATTTACCCAGGAACAGGTCAATCGTGTCCTGAAACATAATTATTCAGAAATATTTTTACTTGTGCCTAAAAAATCCATCATTTAATTTACTTATTGAAAATCTGTAGGTCTAACATATGTTGCGCATGTTGGTCCTATCTTAGCGCCTATACTTAAGCCATACTCGAGCAATACTGTTTACTAACAAACAAATTAAAAATGAGGGTATAAATCACTTGTCATTTCACACCTAATTATAAACTAGAATGGTATCGACTGCTGAAGTCTACACTCCGACCTACTCGTGCCCATATTCAAGACCCCGAGTCCTTTCAACTAGAACTGCAGAACCGCTTTGATTGAAATGGATTTGATTTTCTACCCTCATTTCTAATTTGTTTGTTAGTAAACAGTACTCCTCCAGTATGGGTTTAGTATAGGTAGTGTGCACTAGATTGTCCTTGTTTGTCTTCCATATCGCTATCTCTTTTAGTCATCCCATCTTCAGCTCGTGATAGACAAATACCTGTCGGAAGCCGTCGCTGAAGTTGTTCTTGTAGTATCTGGTGAGCGAGTTGATGCCGTCCCGCAGCAGGCCCAGCCGCGTGCGCTTGCCGGTGCGCGTGAAGTCTGTCTTCAGCGCGCCCGTGCCCGAGTACTGCACCGAGATCATGTCGGCGTGGTCTGCCCATACCTAGAGAATAATTATTAATTTTAATGTTTATAACTAGCGGACGCCCGCGACTTCGTCCTCGTGAACTCGATGTAAACTTTCAACTACCCTACATTAAAATTTTTCCTAAATTTTCTTTGCTATAAACCTCACGGAGCCCAAGACATTTCCAACGAATGCAAAACCGTGGAAATCGGTTCGTGTGTTCTGGAGTTATAGCGACAGGAAGGAAAACCCGACTTATTTTTATATAGTAGATGTATATGTAAATTCCTAATAGTTTATGTCAACATTAGGTAGCACGTCCGTTGATCAATGATACGCCAACAGTGACCATAAAAAATGCACAATTGCCTACAGACAAACCGCTAAACTCAGTCCTCGCCCACGCGTTATTCAAATTCCAAGGGTTTTATCAAAGGAAAGTGAATGAGGACCTGACTGTAGGCGTATCGATCGTTAGCTGACGCCGCGCAGTTTTACCCGCGTGGTTCCTGTTCCCGTAGGAATACGGGGATAATATATAGCCTATAGCCTTCCTCGATAAATGGGTTATCTAACACTGAAAGAATTTTTCAAATAGTAGTTCCTGAGATTAACGCGTTCAATCAAACAAACTCTTCAGCTTTATAATATTAAGTATAGATTAATTTGGCTAGTGATGCCACCCGCTCCCTTTTCTTAGTTGTCCCTGTGTTGTCATACCCCCGTACTGTGGACGAGGCCTCAGTGCCGTTCACTCACGGTGTTGAAGAGCGCGTCCAGGTGCGGGTGGCGCTCGTCGGCGGCGGCGACGGCCAGCAGCTTGAGCACGGCGGCGAGCTGGCGGCGCGCCAGCAGGCTCTGCACCACGTTGGTGCGGTCGAGGCAGTCCACGCAGTTGGTGCGGAACACGCCGCTCTGGCGCAGCAGCACCGTGCCGCCGCGCGACAGGAAGTAGCCGAACTCCGTCTGGACATACATTACATTATATTATACATACATTTTAAGAAATTAAATATTACGTGTCTCAAACGGTGAAGGAATATCGTGAGGAAATCTGCACACCAGAGAATTTCTTAAATCTCTGTGTGTGTTAAGTCTGCCAATGAAGTCAGCATTGGGCCAGCGTGGTGGACTTTTGGCCTAACTCCTCTCATTGTAAGAAGAGACTCGACTCAGAAGAGACTCAGCAGTGAGCCGTATATGGGTTGAAACATATTTGAGAATCTTTCATCACCAACTGTCATCTTTGAGACGATATAATGTACTGCCCTCATTTATACATACCTGTTCATGCGCTATCCGGTCCATGAGCACGTTGAGCCGGTCGTATCGCATGCCGCGACACTCCGCGTGGAAGTCGAAGGGCTCGTAGCGCACGGCGGGCAGCGCGGCCGCCGCCACCGCCGCCCGGTAGCCGCGCTCTAAGTCTTCTTCTTTGCCGTGTTGGTCGATCTATTGATAGAGAAATGTTATCATGACGGAGGTCCTGGGTTCAATCCCTAGCTGGGCAGATGGAGGTTTTCTTAATTGTTCCAGGTCTGGCTGCTGGAAGGCTTCGGCCGTGGCTAGTTACCACCCTGCCGACAAAGACGTACGGCCAAACGATTTAGCGTTTCGGGACGATGTCGTGTAGAAACCGTAAGGGGTGTGGATTTTCATCCTCCTTATAACAAGTTAGCCCGCTTCCATCTTAGATTGCATCATCACTTACCATCAGGCGAGATTGTAGTCAAGAGATAACTTGTAAAGAAAAAAAAAGCATGGCGAAAATTACTAAAAAACACCTTTTATTAAAGTGTTTCAGATATCATGGGTACGGTGACAGTCGCCTGTATGACGTTCGTAATACGTACTATAATCGTGAATCGCGGCAAACTTTCAAGAGTGAAAATCTTACATGAAACAAACTTTAGAGGAAATTCACATTTTCAATCTTGCTCCGTAACTTCGGCTGTATGTTAAATCAGTAAATTTTGCTGAAGATACTACAGAGTCAGTTCATAACACCAAAAAGTTGTGACATACCAAATTCAGCAACACTTGGTTCCCGTATCTCTGCAGCTGGTCCCTCAAGTGTCGAGTGTACGCTGCGACGTGATCCTCCGGGGACAGCGCCACGGCGGGCTTGTACTTCAGGTTGGGGTACTGGCTCCAGTACAGAGGTATTGACCCTCTGGTCTGGACGAACGATGACTTCTCACCACCACGTTCCACTATTTGTTCGGTCTCCACGAAGTTTGCTACATTACCCTGTAATAGCGATTTTGGTTTTTAAGAACTTATGGATCTATTACCCTTTATTAGATAGCAATGACGCCTAGGCTACAAAACGGATTTTATATTTTGCTGACAAATTTTGCTTCTAAAAATGCTTGATAAATAAATATATAACAAACCAGTCAATATGCTTCTATTGAAGTCAGTACAGCAAGACCCATCTCGCTGTTGAGCCATTCTCAAGAGTTATTAGGAATGGTCTCATTTGTAGGTACGACGATTTCTAGCCTTCTGAACAAGCCGGATTCCGAAAAGGCTTTAGTACCATAGACTACATACACTGCTGCAAGTTATACAGAAGACCCAAGAGCCAGCCACTTTGCTTTTGCAAATAGTCAATGCGCAAGTAAGAGCCGTGATAGCCCAGTAAGAGCCGTGATAGTCCAGTGGATATGACCTCTGCCTCCGATTTCGGAGGGTGTGGGTTCGAATCCGGTCCGGGGCATGCACCTCCAACTTTTCAGTTGTGTGCATTTTAAGAAATTAAATATCACGTGTCTTAATCGGTGAAGGAAAACATCGTGAGGAAACCTGCATACCAGAGAATTTTCTTAATTCTCTGCGTGTGTGAAGTCTGCCAATCCGCATTGGGCCAGCGTGGTGGACTATTGGCCTTATCCCTCTCATTCTGAGAGGAGACTCGAGCTCAGCAGTGAGCCGAATATGGGTTGATGACGACGACAATGCGCTTCTATTGAGGTCTGTTCAGCAAATTGTAACCGCTAAAAGTGCTAACATCAACGGTGTGAATAGCTAGTTAATAAATATAACCAGCATCCACAGCAGCTGCTGCTGTGACGTTTATTACTAGGACAAAGCGCACTCGTTCGTTCCATCATACCTGAGCATCAATCCCGCGCATGAACAGGCGGGTGCCCGCGCGGTCCACGCTGCGCCGAGACACCAGCGTCCATATCAGCTGCTGCCCGTTCACCGTCACACGGTTTATTGCTACGACTGAGGCGACGTTCAGAAAATCGTTACTGTTAATAGCTAATAAATAAAAATAAATAAATAAAATAGCCTTTTATTTTGAACAGCTTTTGGTTACATGAGTGTTGTTTGATTTAATTGATTATATTATGTCCCGCTGTTCAAAGTGTCTTCTGACATAGGCCTCCTCCAGCTGCTTCCACTGCACCCTGTCAGCCGCAACTCTGGTCCAGCGTGGCCCCAGGGTTAGGCGGATGTCGTCCTCCCACCTTCTTATTGGACGTCCACGTTGTCTGGTACTGTCCCTTGGGTACCAGAGTGTCACCTGCTTGCTCCATTTATCGGTTGTGCAGCGCAACATGTGTCCCGTCCAACGCCATTTCAAGAGGTCGATTCTAATGAGAACATCAGCGAGTTTTGTCCTATGTTTTATCTCACTTGAGGTGATCCTGTCCTTTAGTCTTATACCCAAAATACTTCGTTCCATTGCCCTCTGACACTTAGCTAACTTTTCTCTATGTTTTTGTGTCAGGGACCAAGTTTCGCTTCCGTATGTTATACAAGGGAGTATAGACGTATTGAAGGTTTTCCTCTTAATGGACATATTTATTTCTTTGCTTTTCATTATTTCCTTTAGTGACCAGTATTTTCTCCACCCACTAGCAATTCTCTTGTTTACTTCTTTTGACATTTGGTCTATAGGAGCAATTATCTGACCCAAATACACATACTCTTGTACATACTCGAGCTTATTTCCATCCAGAACTATATCAACCTCTTTTGAGTTAGTCATTAGTTTTGTTTTTGCAGTATTCATTAAAAGGCCTACTTCTTTACTTTTACTGGCTAAAGACTGTACCATTATTTGTATTTTATATGGGTCCTCTTCCAGCAAGATGAGATCGTCTGCAAATCTCAAATGATTTAGGCGGCGGCCATTTATATTCAGACCATATTCAGCCCAGTCAAGGCGTTTGAAGATATTCTCCAGCACTGCAGTAAACAAATTTGGTGACAGTGGGTCCCCTTGTCTAACACCTCTGTCTATAGGAAATGGGCTACCTATCGTTTCCAGTTTTATACTTCCTTTGCTTTGTCTGTAAATGTTTTGCATGACATTTATGTAGCAGATGTCCACTCCTTGCTGTTTTAGTGTTGACCAAATGTAGTTGTGATTCAAGCTATCAAATGCTTTAGAGTAGTCTACGAAAATTATATAAACAGGCTTTTGGTACTCTTTGCTCTTTTCTAAAATTTGTTTGATTGTGTGAATATGGTCGATTGTGCTGTAGTTTTTTCTAAATCCAGCCTGCTCTATAGGCTGATTCTCGTTCAGTTGTTGTGCAATTCTTTCTAGGATAACTTTTGCGAAGACTTTGTAGATGTTCGATATCAAGCTTATTGGTCTGTAATTGCTGATGTCTTCCTTAGGTCCTTTTTTGTGCAGAAGAATTATGTGAGATTTACCCCACTGCTCTGGAATCATGCCTGTGCTAAGAATGTCATTGAAAAGTTTTGTTAGAATCGGAGTCAATTCTTCAGCTGTACCTCTTAACAGTTCGTTTGGTATTTTGTCAGGTCCTGGAGCTGTTTCCATTTTTTGGGAATAGATAGCTCTCTGTACTTCTGTCTTGAGTATGGGTGGTATGTCGTTGTTTATATTTGTTGGCTCCGAGTTTATTTCTGAGTCTTCGTCCTTGTCTGCCTTTGAGTAAAGATTTCTGTAATATTCCGTAGCTATTTTCTGAATTTCTTTCCGTTTTGTCTCAAGGCCTGAATTATTGCTTTTCAGTTTGGGAATCCATTCCTTTCCATGGTCCTTTAAATCTTTAAATGCCTTTTTGGTACCGCCTGTTTTTTGAATTGTATATTCTAGTTTTGTTATTCGCTTTAATTTCCTATCTTTCCTCATACTTTCTCGTATCTGTTTACTAAGTATGGCGATGCTTTTTCGGTCTTTGTTTTTCTTTGATATTAGTAATTTTCTTTCTTCCAGTAACATGATTGTTCTATCACTAAATTTGTTGTTGTTTTTGATCATGTTTGGTTTCAGTGTCGTTTGGATAGTTGTCAGTTTTTCCTCTAAATGGTTATATTTTTCATGGACACTTTTATCGGAATTTACAATATCAATAAGAGTTTTGATATCAGATGGGTTAGTTATTTTTGCGTATTCTTCAGGTGGCAAAGTGTTGGTATTGGTTATAGATCTTCGTGAGTTTTTTGAAGGGTTCACCTTGAGAAAGCTACGCACCATGCGGTGATCGGTGTTAAAATTTAAATTTTGTATGACATGTGTGTCATTGAAATGTTTGACTTTGTTAGTGATGATGAAATCAATTTCATTTTTGGATTTTCCATCTGGAGATATCCAGGTCCACTTGTTTCTTTTCTTTTTATTGAAAATCGAATTGAGTAGTGCCAAGTTGTTTTGTATTAGAAAATCTATTAATATGTATCCATTAGGACTCCTCTCTCCATAGCCATACTTACCGAGTACATGTTCTTCCCCTGGTTCTCTTGTAGTGCCTATTTGTGCGTTAAAATCGCCCATGACAATGAGGTTATTATTGTCATATTTTCTTATTATGTCTGATAGCTTGTTATAAAAGTCCTCAATGTCTTGTTTAGGTGTTGTTTCAGTTGGGGCATATACTTGAGCTATGGTCCATATTTTTTTTGTATCCAGGTAGTTTAATGTTGAGTACTGCCATTCTGTCTGATATGCCAATCAGCTCTAGAATGTATTCCTTTAATGACTTTTTGATAAGGAATCCGACACCTCTTTTGCCAGCGATTGTGCCTTTTTGAAACAGTATGTAACTTTCTCGTTCTTCTATCTTCTCATCTAGTCTTCTCATTTCGCATATGCCTAAAATGTCATAGTGTATGTTTTCTAATGCTTTTTCTAGTTCGGCTAAGCTTTCTTCTGTTCTTAACGTTCTAGTGTTAAGGGTTGCAATTTTAATTGTTGTGCGAGTTTTGGTTTCAGTTGGAGGGGTGTGGTCTAGTACTCCCGCGGGGACCAGCCGTGTTGGGAGACAAAACTAATAGCTAATAAGGATCACACTATAAATATTCATAGAATTTATAGTTTTTTTTTGAGATTGCTGTTGATTTTATATTAAAATATTAAAATCTAAATATTTATAATAACATCTGTTCAACAGTGTCTACAGCTTTACAAAAGGATACAGCCTTGGATGATAGGCAGCGCGAATCTTGAGAACTGCTGGTGTGAATACTCTTTGAGAAGGTAGCCATTCCATAGAAACCGTGCGTCCGCCCGACTTGCTAGTGACATCTATGACAGACATTATATTGTAAACCAAGCGCAACTAGTTGGTCAAATTTGGGCTTATAAGAGTTAATACGATTTCGCAGGGACCCAACAAAAAACGCGTCTTAGACAGGAAAGCGTAATAAACGGGATATTAATGGGGGATAGTGAAAAATATTACGACTAATGTACATACATAGTTATAAAAATTAGTGAATTTGGTGTGAAGACTAACCTAATTATGCTACTTAAAGTAATCACTTATTCTGGTATGAGAAAAAGATTTTGATGCATTAGCAATTACGAAATTTTCAATCAAATTTTACTTTTGCACTGCATCTTCAAAATTTTCAGTATAGAATCACATCATAAAATGTATGAAAAAATGTCTCAACAAGAACTGGCGTAAAATGACGTATTATGCGAGAAATCGTTTTAAGCGTGATTGTCTTAAGTGGGTTCTGCTGTATTTTCAATTAATAATTATAGATTTCGTTGTGGAAGCTACAGACTTAAATTTTCCAATAGACAACTTTTTTTTTAGATTGCTATTTGAAATAAATAGGTGCATATGAATTTTTTAGGGTTCATGTACTAAATTTGACTACAGAGTAAGTGAAACTGATTTACCTTATGAAAATCTGGTGGCACCGAGTGCAACCTTTGCATTGAGTGAGTGAGGTCATAGCCATATGAGAAATATATCCCAGGTGTCTCCAAAGCCGCTTTCAGCAACCTTTCATATGTGTTGTTGTCTTCAATCTGACAAAATAATTATAACTTCTTAGTTAGTTTAATGACATTTCTCCAAAAATTCTCTGTACATTGGTTTATCAGTCATGAGAGTACGGGTTAATTTTTACCTGTTTATTTGTTAGATGATTTGTAGACCGAGAGTATGGTATCACATCCGTGCCTGCTAGTTGGTAAATGTCTTGACCATTTATCTTACCTACCTGAAAATAATACATGTTTTTAAATTATCAGAGAATCATCCTGTGAAAGAAAGTTTTATATAACAACCTAATAAAAATTGTAGTCAATGTGGATTTTTTGGGGAGAAAAGCAATATAAACAAATTATTTCCTATAGATCATATGAATTTTCATGCTTATAATAAAGCTATATAAGATTAAAACTGTTACATACCAGAATTCTGTACTTTGCTACAACTAAATATAATCCAGATATAAGTTTTATGGAACCAAGGAAGCCACACACAGGTTTGTATGCATTCGCTGGTATGGGAATTTTCACTGTATTGATATCTGAAACACAAATTCATTTGTATATTTTAATGCTCATTGTCACTCTCACATAAGCCTCTCTTCTTCTTCTTCTTCTTTCTTGTCTATGCCATTTTATACTGTGATTGTTTCTCAACAATTGCACCAATATCAACATAGTGGAAAAGACATCATGATAAATGTTCAGTTGCGCTTTCTCTCTCCTAAGAATTTCAGTTCATTAAAAATACTTCAGTACCTGAAGACAAGTCTTTAGTGTGTTTTGCCATGATTTACAGATCTAAGACTTGTTTGCTAACTATGGGCCTCATTTAAACATTATCTATATCACATTAGCAGTTATGGAGGAATCTAACTTCAAAGAAGAAAGAAGGAGTGACTCAATTCATTTAAAACTTTATTTATTTTTAAACTCCCAGACCAATTCTAATATTATTTAATTTTTTATCTTAAATGTATTCTCCTGAATCAATGGCCACTAGACCAGAAATTCATCTGTTGCCAAGATCCTAGAAAAATCAAGTTACTCTTCAGATTTTTAGTTTTGATTGACATTGCACAAGCATTGACATGGTTTATACCAGACTTTGATTGATGAGATGATTAGGGCTAATCAATCAAATTCTATTTAGAATTTTAAAGAAGATCTAAAAGAAGATTCAACTGTATTTACAGTTTTCAATGTAGAAAATAATACTTTGCTTTGCTTATGATCAAAAACAACATATAATATCTTACTTAACTAAATATCTAAAGTGATGCTGCAGACAAGAGTCATTTTAGATCACAAATCAGTTACCTTTCACTTCAGCCTCCCCAGTTATTCTGTCAATGACCAACACCTCTGTTGGATTGATGGTAGGTTCAAAATAAAACCTGTCAGCTGTTGTGTACCTGAGAAAATTACCATCAATTAAGTTTTACCTGCTACTTACACACTGTTACTAGCTAAAAACTTGTGGTGTCTAAGAAGGTCACACACTGTAAGACAGCCTGTTACATTTCTTCTTCTTCTTCTTCTTTATTCTGGGCCGTTTCCGCACTTAGCCATTTGATTGGCCGGTGTGCGTTAAAAAAAAGAAGAAGAAGGAAAAGCCTGTTGTACATTTGTGCCTCAGTACAATAATTCAAACTTAGAACACGGTTGTGTGCCTGTGCGGATTATGCACGCACTGGCCATCATTCTACTCATAACCTCTTGTGAGACATCAATTCCACAATATAATAATTGTGGCTTGATGGTCTCTTTGTATACATATATATATATTACTAATGTTCTCCTATTGTACATATTTCTTAGTTTCTTTTATATAGTTATAGTTGTTTTACTGTGTCAATACAAAAGTCATAATACACTCTGGTGCATGTTATTATATAAAAGTGGGCATCCAATTTCCCACAAATTCTTCTTTTTGGCTCAAGTTGCACCTTAACTAAGATGTAACCCTTGATAGTGATAGATTACCCTCACATGACATAACTCCACAATATCATAAAACTTCAAGTTGAAGTCAAGACAGATTAAATCCTTCCCAAAAGAAATAATATGTGAATGATATATGCTTATTTTGTTAAAGAGGCTTTGACGTCGTTACTATAAATTGTAGGGGAGGAAAAATTGGAAACACCTGTAAATTTTGACAACACAGCTAATTTCAGTGGTAGACGTTAATGCAATTATGCTAATTATGAATAATTTTGTAACTTACAGTTTCATATCATCATGTATAGTTAGTTGTTCAGCCATTTTCACTGATTTTCCTTTGCGAAATAATAACTTACTTAAATTGTAGCATACCAATTACAAATTATTAGCTGCTGCTTGCAAATAAAAATCTAAAATGTGGAATGACAATTTATTGACAATGACATGATGGCTGTCACTTTTGATAAATTGCATTGATTCATAAACCATTTTTTTTATTTACTTCAAAAAAAAATATAATTACGATCACCGATATCTCTTCAGACTCAGATTATTGTTAGATTAAACCTGGAACATATTTATACTTTTTAATATATAAAAATCGGAAAACAATATTGATTTATCTAAATTGAACGATTAATTACTGAACGTTATTTATCTGTCATTTATTGTAAACATTTCAAACATGTGTTTTTGAAGTTGTCTAGGGTTGCCAAACTGTATATTCTTAAAAGGGTATAATTTATTTGTGGTGTATAATCTACTTTGACCTAACAGACCATTTTTAAAGTTATAAGAGAATAGACTAAATAAATAGTGGGACATCGTGATAAGTCTCAACTAGGTTATACGTTTTATGTCAGGGATGGCATAGTAATACTATCCATCAATACTGTTGACTTACTTCTACAGGTCTAGCCTCTAATTACTACATTAATCAAGTATAGCGCTAATACTAGCAGATGTAAGCCAGGATTACTTAACTATCATAGGGCAGGTAGTCAAGCACGAATACGGGCTGGCAACCACTAGTAGCAGGGTTAAAAAATCCTTTATTACATGTAAATGTTCCCTTTCTCCGCTCGTGTTGGCTTCCAGCTAAGTAACTAACAATGCAATGGCTTGACTATACGAATAACAGAGTCACTCAATTCTCTCATTCACTGCTACACTGACTAGATCCAGCTAAAGCGTTCAACTAAATAAACTTTAGAGTTAATACTTGACAGATAAACGACACGTACTCCTTGACGTTTATAACAGATATCGCTACCTATTATAATTAGTTACTCTGATAAATGTAGAATGGCGCTACTATCTAATCCTCCGACAGAAAAAACATAATTTTCATAGACTGTATAATTTGTTGTTTTGTATAAACAGATCAAGTATTCATAAACGAACAACAGACAACCCTGAAATTAACCTCAAAACTGGAAAGTGGTGGTCTTTTAAATTTTGATTATTTCCTATTTCTTTTTTTAGCCGAAATGTAATTATTGTTTAAGTGTAAAAAGCCGACGAATAAAACTTACGTACTTCTTATTCTTAAGCCTCAGTCAAATTTTACTATTAACAATGGAAGTGGAAGGATTTCCAGGTTTAATAAAAACAATCACTGATGATCAGGAAGTAGAAGATTTCTCTGAAGAATCCGACGTTGAAGAAGAGGTATGTAGCAAAACCAATAGGAAAAATTCAGCCTTGTTGAATGCCGTTCCTGCTGCTTAGATTAGAGAAAGAATGTGAAGCTTAGCTCCAAAATTTACAGTTTCGGCAATGTATTATCTACTAGCCGACGCCGCGCGGTTTCACCCGCGTGGTTCGCGTTCCCGTAGGAATACGGGGAGAATAAATGGCCTACTGCCTTCCTCGTTAAATGGGCTATTTAACACTGAAAGAATTTTTCAAATCGGACCAGTAGTTCCTGAGATTAGCGCATTCAATCTAACGAACAAACAAACTCTTCAGCTTTATAATATTAATATAGATTATGATTGTATATTCTTTTAATTAGCATATTATTATTTTGTAATGACTGTTTTTCCCAAAAATAAAAAAAAATAAAAAATCGTTTTTTGGGCTTAAGGTACAATGTTTGACTCTGTAAGATCTACTATCTTATGTTAACTACCAGACATATCCACTATCACTAACTTCCTAACTCTTAGCTGCCACTGTGAATATCTCTGAGGAAATAAAAGCTGAATATTTCATAGGACTGGAACTTCATGATCTTAAAATATGGTTCAATCACTGAAACAATAAGCTAGGCCTTTTTATTTTATTTTGTAGTAATAGTAAGTAAACTATAGGTACTATGTGCACTGTAGCATAGTGTGGGTGACAGTTGCCTGTATGACGTTCATATTACATACTATTACTGTGAATCTCAGCACACACAATCTCACATACTACATTGCACAAAAATTTTGCAAATTGAGCCATGTCATGACGTGATGTTAACCTTGTGTTGTAATAAATGCATCAACAACATATCTTGTTAAGAGATAAAAACATATTGGCAATAGCTGCAGAGTTGTCCCAGTCACACACACTCTTTCTTCACAAACTATAAAATTCACAAAACACAAAATATAAAATGAAAATAGAAAAGAACTTTCCAAAAAGTGCTGGTTATGTAGTACTTTCAATTGTCTTTGTTATTTTTCTAGTATCAACCTTCAAAACAAAAAGTGAAAAGGAAAGCTGATTTTGACCCAAACTTTAAATTTGTTGGTTCTGTAGAAGAATATAACAGGGTAAGTAATTTAAAACAATTGCTAGAAGCAACTTGCATCTCTTGTAGTGCTAGTGGCCAATGTTATCGTAGTAAATAAATTAGAGCATAATTGCTTTATTTTTACCTGACTTCCTTGACTTGAAGAGGAGGTTCTCAATTTTAGTCTATGTTTTTTTTTATATTATTTGTTATAAAAAAAAGGGTTTTTTTCTAGCTTGATTCATACACACATTAATTATTTTTTGGGTTTGGCCATGGCTGGTCAACATCTTAAGTACTTTTTGTAAACGTCTCCTCATCTGCATTCAAAACCAGTATTAGAGTCACTCCAAATAAACAGAGTTGGCATTCGAAACACTTATTAAAGTAATCAGGATGTATTGGCAGAACATACATCTGTGTGTGTAATAATTTAGTTTAAAAGTCAGTTAAGTATAAAGATTATAAAAACTGCCTATTTCAAATTTGATTATTTTAATCTAAAAGTACATTGTTACTAGTGGAGTAACTATAGGGTAGCCGTAAGTAACCTAAAATTTAAAAAGTGACCGGTTTTGAGTCCCTTAAACTTGAACTGCCTGGCCTAAAATGATAAAGTTATAGATTTTGATGAGTTAGTAAAAATAAGAGATTAGTCATGCACACTTGTAGAATGAAAAATATTACTTTGTAGGACCCATGGGATGACTTACACAAGTATGTGCGTAGAAATGTAAAAAGAACCCTCGACCAGAAGATTGAGCAGAAGAGAGCCGAGGTCAAGGTTAAAGGCAATATTGATGTGGACACAGATTCAGAGGGTGACACTAAAGGTTTGTGACAAAAATTATATTTACATCTAAGAAGTGTGTCACAACATATCTCTTGTAGGCAAAATATTGACTCTCTCTTTTAAACTGACAAAGGAGTAGGATACAATATCATTTTTATTAAAATAACTTGTTTTTTTTTATTAAAAAGTATTTTATATTTCAGATGTTGATGTAGATGAACTAGAAATATCAGACGATGAACTCAAGAAAGATGAAATCAAAACTAAACAGAAGAAGTTAACAAAAAAGCAAAAACTCAAGGAGGTAAAAATTTTTAGAGTTCTGTATCTTAAAAGGAAAAAAATATCGTCGACCTTGTAACTAACAATTTTTGGTAAAAATTGATTTTGATGCAGAAAGCTCGAAACAGCTTTTCCTTTAGTAGCCTGTAAATATCTTGTAGTATGTACATTAAAAAAGTTTTTGGTCGCATAAAACGACTTTTAGTGATACCTAAAAGATGCTTCTTGTCTCTCCTGTAAAGTTCGTCAGTTTGCACTTACGAGCTATCACATCTAGACCGACGATATTATTAATCTGTGATTATGTTAGAATGGGTAGTCTTACCTAAATAATCATATATAGAAAATTTTTATTTGAGCTAATATAACTATAAATTATTAATAATAATACATACCTACTGTTCTAGCAGCTAAAGGAAGATGAAAGCCAAGGTGCCAAAATAGAGTACGACTCAGATTTCTTTGAGGAACCACCACCATACGATGAGAAGGCATCATTTTATATGATGAATCTGTCGAGGCCCCTGCTGAAGGCAATAGGCAGTCTCAACTATGTCCACCCCACACCTGTACAAGCAGCTACAATTCCTATAGCTTTATTAGGTAAGTACAAGAACTTTTTATTTAGTCGAGCTGTGCCAAAGCCTGGACAAACAGACAGAAGAACAAAAATTTTAAAAATGCTTGAATGTGTTTTAATGGGGATGATGACTAGGTTTGAATATATTGATTTTTATGATACATTCGGGTAAATAGGGTCAATTTTAACTAATTTATATATAAAAAGCAAAGATTGTCTGGATATTTGCAAAATAAATGAGATTATAAAATTTCAAAATCTATTAAAAATCTTTTATCGTAATTAGACGAAAATTCATACAGCTATAGCTTCCTTACATTAAATGTGACATTTTTTAATACTTGAACTATTAACATAAACGCACAAATAACAAAGATATTAGTAATTTTGTTTGTACGCACATACAAATCAGACGATCATTACATTACCTACGACGTCATTAGTTCGTGCCATTTTGTATGGGGCGTTTGTCAGGGATCCGCGGCATCGCCGCAGATCTGACCCTTTAAATCCCTGTAGCTCCGAAAGTAATGATCGCAGATACCCTGTTCCTTTTACAAAATTGCTTTACTATTAGCGTACTCTTAATTTATATACAATTTAAAAAACTGTCGTCATCCCTATTCTATATAACTATATCTAATATGCACTTGAAAATACACATAGAATTGTTTTGAAATCATAGACAGGAACTTTATTTATATGTGATTTAACTGTTAATTTTCATTTAATAGCTCAGATGCTGAGCAAAATACAAGTGATGAAACTTATATTTTTAAAAGACTTCCGAAAATGAGGAAGTTCTATGTTCGGTTCTATGTTTTTTTTTGTGTTGCCATCAGGTAAGGACATCTGCGCGTGCGCGGCGACGGGCACGGGCAAGACGGCGGCGTACATGCTGCCCATACTGGAGCGGCTGCTGTACAAGGCGGGCGGCGAGCGCGTCACGCGCGTGCTGGTGCTGGTGCCCACGCGCGAGCTGGGCGCGCAGGTGAGCTGCCACAGGCACTTGCGATTATACGAGGACTGAGGAACTAAAACGCAGAGTTACTGTTAGGGTATATTATGTTACCAGGGTCTGTATTCATGTGCACGTCGATTCTCTCTCTGCACTAGATAACGAAAAAAAGTTTGGTATAAAAATAACTTGATCACGTGACATGACGATAACAAATGTCATTCCCATACATTTATTGAATATTCGAAGCGTTTTCTGTTGTAGAAAGAGAATCGACGTATCATATGGTTACAGGGCCACCTGGCCTATTCACTATTTTGGTCTTTATTATCAACCTATTAAAATAAACATCGAATAAATCGACAAAACGTCATACCTACCTACTTATGTCCACCAGTAGGCGCCGGATGACACATAGATGATACATTATATATTGAGATAGATACGCAACTCTCATTTCGGTTTAAAAAAGTTATGTACCGTGATCACTAGATGGCGCATTCTAATTAGATTTATTAGCTACCCATAGATGGCGTTCTCTCTACGAGTACAATCTATATTTTAGTTGTATGACTATTGCTGTTTGTTTTCCTTAATTCTTATATAGGAATTATTAATGAAAAAAATTTAACATAAACATAATATTTACAAAATCACCTATTTCACTATATAATACTAATGTACCCAAATATTTAAAATAGCCAAATTTTATAAATATATAGAAATAAGGAAAACAAATTGCAATAATCCTTCTAATATTCAAGGATTTTTAATCAAAGAAAGAAAAGATGATACTTATTATTCAACGATTTATTTTTTCTTTTGTGATTATGAAAATATCTATGCACTTCAGCAGCCTGATAACATTAGTGCACCAACTATGAATATTGACGTTTATGATTATAAATACCCACTGATAAGGTCTAAACACTGGTCACCTTTAAGAATTCGTAAAATTGCTGGCGACATTTTCGCCACGCCGTTTCGCGACACACCGGGCCGCCTTCTGAGCATAATTCCGATGGTGGTCGAGCATGTTCCATGGTTAATTATTCACTATGCACACCAAATCCACAAGTAATCCCCATTATAAACACTTATTTGAACCGATTACATCTTATTTTAATATTTTTCGTTCACCACTGTCACCATGTTTTAAATTAAACTCTGATCCCGATTGTGTGCTGACTTTTTATTGACATAACATAAACATCACTATAGCAACAACAGAAAAAATTCAAAGACAGCTAAACTGTCATATTTGAAACTATATTTTTTTAAACTTTCATAGTCTGAACAGGAGTGATTTTAATCAAATAATGTGCTTCATGCGTGCCATCTATATTGTGCCTGAGAAAACTTCGCTTAAGTTTTTGTACCGTGAGCGCTGGAGGGTAGCACTTCATACAAAATATTTTACGTAAGCGAACTGTGCGGAAGTTTCACCCCCATGGGATGACATTTGTTACATAAAATCTCAATGTCAACTAGCATATATGTCAAAGATGGAGATAGCCTGCTAGCCCGCGCAGATAGTCGCCGTTGGTAGTCCATACAGAGTCTCCAAACTTGTATCAAATCAGCGCCGAATGTGGCCGACAAGTTCCGACCTACTCAGATCAGAGTTGTTACTGGAGTGGTCTCTATACAATGTCGAAAGCGCGCTCAAGTAAGCTTCCAGCTAGAGACTTCAGTCAGTTACAAAGTATCAGTGATATATGAAGGCTGACTGATTAATCAAAACATAGTTTTCAAGGGGGAAACTGAAGGGCACAGCTAGTTTTATATAAATTATTTTTTGTTCCATGTTATATTGTCTAGATTCGCAGATGGGTTTTAGTTTGGATGAATTTTTATACAACTACAGAAATAATCTCTGAATTTTAGATGACTTTAATGTAATGCATATTAGGTTTTCAAGTATCATATCCTAGTTACAACCATACCCATCACCATAAAATTAAAACATGCGAGTAGTAAAACAAAAAATGCTTTACAACTAATAAGTTCTGCTGACAAGTAATAGTGCTGAGAATATAGATACATACATAAATTCAATATTGACGTGATCGGATCTGATCGTGACGGAATCCTGGTGTCTGAAAACGTAGAAAACATCTTCCATAACCATAACACATCAAAATTCCTAAATGTATTTAAACTTCCAGGTTCACTCAGTGACAAGACAATTGTCCCAATTTACGCCTGTAACCATTGGGTTGTCAGTTGGAGGTCTGGATGTCAAATATCAGGTACAATATATTTCTCTTGTTGTTTTTGTTTCTCTTTTGCTTATTCGACTTCCTGTAAAATATATCAAAATATATCAAATATTTTACAGGAAATTGCTCTGGTTGTAGGCAGATCAAGATTGTGGTAGTAATGATGACGATAGTTGTGTCTCTGGGTATTATAATTATACTAGCGGACGCCTGCGACTTCATCAGCGTGGAATTCACTTTTTCACAAATCTTGGAGACCATGGATTTTACCGGGATGAAAAGTAGCCAATATGTTAATCCAGAGTAAAATCTTTTTCCATTCCAAATATCAGACAAATCGCTTCAGCAGCCGCAGCGCAAAGGAGGAACAAACATACACACACATGCACACACCCACGAACACTTACACTCGATCTTTCGCCTTCATAATATTAGTGTGGTTTTATAACTTGATAATAGGATTTCTCCCCATATAACATCTCCCCAATAGGCCTAAGATACGGGCCAAGACACGTCGAGACGAGACGAGGACAAAATTACAAAGAATATTTGCGATATTTCAACTCCGCCGCTATTAGTCGAAAATATTGTCCTTCACGAGATTTGTCGTTGACGCACGCTAGGCCTACTGGCAAGTGCTTTCGATAAATATTAATACTTAATGTTATGTATGCGCACAGGAGAGCGTGTTACGTCACAACCCGGACATCGTCATCGCGACCCCGGGCCGTCTCATAGACCACATCCGAAACACGCCGTCGTTTGGTTTGCACTGTATCGAAGTATTGGTTTTGGATGAAGCAGACAGGTTAGTTCTACAATTACTTAAGAAATTAAATATCAAGTGTCTCAAACGGTGAAGGAAAACATCGTGAGGAAACCTGCATACCAGAGAGTTTTCTTAATTCTCTTTGTGTGTGAAGTCTGCCAATCCGCATTGGGCCAACTCAGCTTAGCAGTGAGCCGGAAATGGGTTGATAACAACAAACGATCTGAATCAACAACTTCTAAGGCATTTAGGGATGTGGGAGTAAAATCTTCTGCTACTTAGAATTACTTTAAAGGAAGAAAATCTGATATTTCATAGCCTGCCCCAGACTAAGATCAAAGATCCATCCAAAGATCAATTGTTGAACAATTACCAAAATAACATTGTAGTTACTTTCCTAAAATATTCGTATGTGCTGGAGTTTTAGGATTTAAAATGAAATATAACAAGACTTTAGTTCACTCCTAAATACAATAAGTAATTTTCCGAATTTTTTGAGAATGCCTACGATATTCTCCTCCTCCTTAGAGAAGTTTCACTACGTCATTCACAAAACCCCATTGTTACGTTGCTAGGATGCTCGACGAGTATTTCGCCGAGCAGATGAAGGAGATCATCCGCCAGTGCTCGCCCAAGCGCCAGACCATGCTGTTCTCTGCCACCATGAGCGATGAGGTCAAGGACCTTGCCGCAGTGTCTCTGAACAAACCCGTCAAATTGTTCCTCGACTCTAACAAGGACGTCGCTTTCAATTTGAGACAGGAATTCGTTAGGTGAGTTGTGAGTTATTTAAGGTTATCAGATATTACCTAAATATTTGTCAAATGTCAAACATTATATCAATCATCATTTCTATTTATTCTGTACTACAGGGCCTGGTTTTCTTCCATGTTTTATCATCAATTATGATGATGAATCATGAAAGAATATCTAATGGCCCACCACTTTATCAGGCATCTAGAGCCTCAATAGCTCAACACTGAGAACAGTCAGACTCATCACTGGGGGGGTGGTGATTCGATCCCCGATCCCTTGGTCTATTGTCGTAAACAGTCTTTCCCGACTAGTTGGAGGGGAATGGAGATATTGGTCATATTAAAAAAAAAACTGAGATATGGCAAATATTCTTTTAAAAAAAATTTCCAGAGAGGATATGGTTAAGACCCATCTAGCTGCTTCAATACCAGTTGGCAGTCTAAGAATGTTTTATATTCATTCAACAATTCAAATTCAAATGATTTGTTGTCAAGATGTCAATGATTGCCCAAGACCATTCCTCCAAAGGCAAGGAGCAGCAATCAGCATGGTACTTAACTCTATATCCTCCTGGAGAGATGCGTAGCATGCGACCAATGACATATGTCGTGAAGAGACTTGACTATTGACTAACGCAATGAAAGAGGTTGACATTTTGTCTGTTTCTCTTCATGTCAAATGGCTATTAAAATAAGCTGATGATTTTTTTTTTATATAAAGAATATTTGCCATATTTTTTTTATAATATGACCAATATTCCTATTCCCCTCCAACTAGTAGGTTAGATTGTGCTAGGAGTGGGCACGACAATAGACCAACGGGGTGGGGATCGAACCACCACCCCTCTGTGATGAGTCTGACCACTCGTACCGTTGAGCTATTGAGGCTTAAATGATAATGATTGAAGCAGTATGCATATGTGGTCAGGATCCGGCGCGAGCGCGAGTCTGACCGCGAGGCCCTGCTGGCGGCGCTGGTGTGCCGCACCTTCCGTGACCGCGCCGTCATCTTCGTGCAGACCAAGAAGCAGGCGCACCGTCTGCACGTCGCGCTGGGACTGCTGGGCATCAAGGTGAGTGGCGACGGCGTTGACATTACCCTTACAGGACGAATGGTGGAAGGGCAAAACATAGTACTTATCCTAAGGTTATTTCCCGGGACGCCTTGGCTTCCTACCAGTGGGGTCCACCTGCATTTCTCCCGGTAAATTCCGGACCCATAAGCAAGGTTACGATAGAAGCTAAGCACCAAATAAAAATTGGGGCTTCTGACGGTGATTGAATTCAACTGGGGTCCTTTGCGCATACGTATCCGATCTCACAATCATACGCCGGATCATGGAAGGGCCAGCCCGGTATATTATCTTAGCGTGTTTCTCGAATGCCCGTCTTGACTCCGTATACAAGTTATTTCTCGTCATCCTTGTCCCGTGCGTACTCTGCCTCAACAGAGGGTGAGTCCGGTACTTACTCTTAATTCCAACACAAGTTCGACACACTTGACAAGCTATTTATTCGTCATCCTTGTCCATTATGAGCACTGCCCCTTGTCAATACATGACGGATTCCCCCGTCCCCTGCGGACCATTGCACTCCGTGTGACGTTGTCTCTCATGCCACTGTTGCGAGAACTCCCATACCTGGTGGCGAATTTTCCTCCGAGGAAACGAGGTCTATGTAAAGTGGGTCATTAAAGTAGATCAATGACGCTTTAAGATGGCTGTATGCAGTGGCGTGCACTTCATACATGCATTAAAGTACTGCATACCGTAAGAGTTGTCTTCTTAGAGCTTATTAAATACAGATTTTTCCAGTTTGCTTAATTTTATTATTAGTGCATAACCTGATCGACAACCTTATGCACGCCAATGGCTGTATGTAACAGGTGGCAGAGCTGCACGGAGCGCTGAACCAGCCGCAGCGGCTGGACTCGCTGAAGCGCTTCAAGGAGGAGCAGGTGGACGTGCTGGTGGCGACGGACGTGGCGGCGCGCGGGCTCGACATCCCCGGCGTCAAGACCGTGCTCAACTTCACGCTGCCTGCCACGCTGGAGCACTACATACACAGGGTAACGGCCTTTATTGCGAAGGATTAAGGTGTATTTTCAACTAAGATGGAGAACATAGAAACTCCGTCAAGAAAGTTGCCAGTGTATTTTCAACTAAGATTAATGCTGGAGAACATAGAAACTCTGTCAAGAAAGTTGCCAGTGTATTTTCAACTAAGATTAATGCTGGAGAACATAGAAACTCTGTCAAGAAAGTTGCCAGTGTATTTTCAACTAAGATTAATGCTGGAGAACATAGAAACTCTGTCAAGAAAGTTGCCAGTGTATTTTCAACTAAGATTAATGCTGGAGAACATAGAAACTCTGTCAAGAAAGTTGCCAGTGTATTTTCAACTAAGATTAATGCTGGAGAACATAGAAACTCTGTCAAGAAAGTTGCCAGTGTATTTTCAACTAAGATTAATGCTGGAGAACATAGAAACTCTGTCAAGAAAGTTGCCAGTCAGAAAAAAACTAATGACCAAATACATATTATGGACTTGTATCACACCTAAATTCACCAACAAAATTGTTTGTCATTTTTTCGAGGGGGATGAGGTTAACTCACACATTGAAAATATTTGCCACCAATAACTATGTTTTGTGTCCTTACACTATACACTACTATGAATTCGATTTGCAATACACACACGTGTAATTTTTACACATACTAACCAAGACATTAGACTATCCAGAATATTCGATTACATGGTCAATGTTTTGCTATTCCAGCTAAAGAATTGATTCGTTTTAAATATTGTTTTTATTACAAATCTGATATAAATAAGTTAAGACATATTTACAAATGATATATACGTAACTCTATGTTGACCGTTTTTTACACCGTTCAACTGAACATATCATGTTAGTATTTAGCATTTTTAGGGAGACATTTGTAGAGATTTTTACACAACGAAAACAATTACAATGATGAAACATAAATTCTATGAAAAAAAATTATAAACGCATAAGATCGTTGATCTTGTACTTAGACAGGTCCCGATCTAATTGGTCTGAGCAAAAAAGTAACAAGTGTTTGTTGGTGTAGGTGGGACGCACGGCGCGGGCGGGTCGCGCCGGCGTGTCGGTGTCGCTGGCGGGCGAGGCGGAGCGCGCGCTGGTGAAGGCCATCGTGCGGCGCGCGCGGCGCCCCGTCAAGTCGCGCCAGGTGCCGCCCGACATCGTCGCCAAGTACCGGGAGAAGCTCAACCGGCTGGAGCCCGAGATCGGTGAGACCACTACCCAAACCTAGATAGTGATGTGTATTGTTCAAGTATATTTATAAAGAAAAAAAAAAACATTATCTACTATTAGATACTAGCACTCTTCTTAGTCGAAGTAGTCATAGTTCGAAGAGCCGAGGGCCTTTGGCGTCCCAAGGTGCTGGAATGGTGACCCCGCACTAGAAAGCGCCGTGTCGCAGTGTTGGTCGACCCCCGACCAGGTGAACTGACGACATCAAGCGAGTCGCAGGGATTTGCTGGATGCAAACAGCTCAGGATCGTGATGTTTGGTAGTCCCTACAAAAGGCCTATGTCCTGCAGTGGACGTCCATCGGCTGATATGATGATGATGATGATTATGATGACGATGACGATGACGATGACGATGACGAACGATTTCCTTCTAATAATAGCCGCAGTGTAAAGGAGCAACAAACATACTTATTATATTAGTGTGATATTTTTATAAGGTCGCCTATTGTGCATTTTTGCAAATATTTTTGATTCTTTTTTTCTGTATGCATTAAATTAGAGCATAAACAATATGTAAGTAAGTATTTTTTATTTCACTTTCATGCAATTTATTTTAAATTTCCAGCAACGATCCTAGATGAAGAATACGCGGAGAAGCAACTGAAGAAAATGGAGAAACAGACCACCAAGTTAGAAAGCGCTATCAAGAAGGAGGACGGAGGCCCCAAGGTCGAGATCCAACGCCAGCACGACTGGTTCCAGACGCCCAAACAGAAGAGAGAGGAGAAGGAGCGGCTGGCGCTGACACAACACCCTGGGAAAGGTACTTTTTGTTAACTAACAAAATTACTTGGTCAAATATGTTCTAAATGTCAGGCTACAGAAAAAATGTCAGCTGTCTATGGATATTTTTTAAATCTTCCCAGGAAGAATTCTAATCCCATTTCAACCAATGTCACTTGTGCTAACATATATAAAATCCTAAAAAGATGTTACTGTCGATTACACTAAAATTTCATCAGTAGTAAAACTTATTATAAAATTTTCCCCTTTAAAAATGTTACTAACTGAAATGATAAAAGTGTCGCTTACTATAATTTCACGCTCATTATGTTTATTTGAACCTCCCCCTGGTGCTATACCTATATATAATATGGCTCATTGGTTCTAGGCTTTGATTTTTAGTGCTTTAAATCGAAATGAGATGGTGTAAATTAGAACCAATAAGTAAAAATTAATTTCAAAGATTATATAATGATTTATTTATTTTGCTATCATCCGCGAAAAGTCGACGAACCCATGCGACAACGTCACCCAGGTCCAACAAAATACTCTCTAAAATAAATAAATCATTATGTAATCATGATGAACTTCCGCAAAGTAACGCCTGCTTCTATCCAATATTTAATTTCAAAGAAAAATACAAATAATTGTACATTTCAGATCATATATATAGATCGTATTTTAAGATTTTATTAATTATACACACACCTTATTTTAATGCAAATGCTATATGTTATACGATTTATATTGTCTCCAGTTGACAAAGCCCAGAAGGGCAAAGGCAAGAAACGCAAGCGGGGCGACGACTCCGACGACGAAGACATTAACAAGAACAAGAAGAAGAAACAAACCAAGCACGCGCCCAAAGACACAGCAGAGGAACGAGTCAGGAGAGAAATGGAAAAGGTTACTTTACACTATATTCTATTATAGAATATAATTAATAGGTTATGTGTATAGCTTGGCGACATCGTTCGTAACACTCCTGATGTTGCGCGCGGGCCGGGGGGCGTGCAGCGATGAATGAAAATCCCTCGACTGATGCACGTCACTTCAACGCACGCACGATTTCACCCCCGCGCAGTCTTTCCCCCTGTCGCCCGCATATCATGTGAATGTTATCAACGAACTTGCCAGACTATAGATGCTATATTTTACAATGAACTGACCCGGCAAATGTTGTTTTGACTCATAAATTAAAAAAAAATGTCCTAAAATTAACAAAAAAAATTAGGGTGGACTGTGAACTGATAAAAAATAGATAACTACATATCCTCTGGTCAATTGTTGCCGTTTAGCTTTTAATGACTTTTTACATTAATAAACGTTATTGTTTTGTATATTCAGGTGGCATTACTCCAATCGCGAATGGAGAAGAGGAAGAAGAAACAAAAAAGAATTCGCGCCGTAGAAGAGGACGACGAACGGCCGGCCAGAACCGCAAACAGAAAACCTAACAAATCCAAGAAAAAGCAATCAAACTTCGCCAGCGACCTCACTGATACCTCACGCACTTCCACCAAGCGTCTGAGGTACGAGGCGAACAGGGTACAGAAAGGCAAGCCCTTACAAAATGGTAAACCTTTCCAAAAGGGCAAAGGAAAGACAACGAAAGGCAAAACGTTCGGAAAACCGCAATCTGGCAAAAAAGGTTCCCGTAAGAAATAGTAAATACACTTAATTATTAAACTGACTTGTGTTTTATTGAATTGTTGTTTCTGGGGTAGCTAATACTCAACTAACAAATACTCAAACACAGATTAATGATTAATAGGCGGATAGAGCACACGAAACATGACGGTGTCGTAGCCGTTCCAAATACAAAATTCAAAAACGAATTCATTCTCGAATCAGTGTGGATGTGAAGTCAGTACGACATGAAGCGTCGCAGCAGTAATTTTCAATATTATTCAAGAAAAATGCGCGTCATAAATAAAAATAAATAAATTAAAATAAATTAAATATTTTAAAAACTGTTCACATAAAGTAAAGAAATAAGACTGAGTATTTTTTTGTGGGTATTGATTATTAAATTAATTTACCTAATTTTTTCATTTCAATTTATTAAGTTTATTACATTCAAATAAATAAATCAATCTCATTTAATCTGATTAAACTATCAAGCGAGTTTATTAGTTCAATTTTTATTAACTTTTACACATTAATGTCGAACTATACTAGATTGGCCGAACCTTGGCTTAATTGTGTCAAGCTATGGAGTACCTTGGCCCAAGCATTGGCTTAGCATTGTACAATGTTGATAGTGTGGTCCAGTGTGTGTCATAAAGTCAGCCAGCCATAAACAAAAGATGAACTAAAATGTACAACCATAGATTGTAGAAAAAGTGTGGCGTCGTACGAGCGGATGTTGTTTATGACCGACATTTTCCTGTGAAAATAATAGTATTTGGTTTGGTCAATTGTATGTAAATTTGAGGTTTATTACGTATTATTGTACGATATTTTCAATGTTTTAAAATACTAACATGGATCTCTTGAAAACTTAATACTAAATTAATGTTTGAAACTGTTTGAGAACATTTTTAGGCAAAGTTTTTTTTCGTTGCCATTATAGCGGGAAATCTACATTGTGACGCGCACAAACTCTGTTAATTTGTCGTGAAGGCTGGTTAAGTGTCGTAATAGATTGTTATGTGGTTATTTACGCTCTGACAGTGGATCTTGGTGGTATATTTAGATTTGACAATGTCAGACGAAATGGCGGTTGGTGATAAGACATCAAGTAGAGAAATTGGAGATAAAGAGGAGATGGAGTCTGCAGACTCCGTAGAACCCTCGGAGCCCCCCACTGAGACTGCGGCGGCCGAGTCTAAACTATCGTCTGCACCTGTGGAAGGTATTTTGACTTTCCCATAACCTCTCATCTGTGTTGACATACATCCAATATATTAATTTTAGTTTCATTCATTTAATTATATTCTCTTGAGCATGTGCAATTAGGTAAACTAACAATATACATCACTTTCACATAGAATGAAATAATGTTACATGAATAATTTATATGGTTGTTTATAGTAAGAATCGGTAGACACATAATATATTTTAATAGATAAACTTCCAATATTTCAGTTTGTAATAAATTATTGTTTATGCTCTAAAATGTATTTGGCTATTGCGAGGTGATCTCATGGAATTGTCTAATTAGAAGCGAAGGTATTGTAGAGGTTTCTTTATCTCACAACATGATTCAGCCATTTTAAAGTATTAAAACACTTTCAGTACAGTTTTTATCCTATTGATCAACAAATTGTTCTTCTTCTTTCCAATAAAATCTGACAGTCTGTGTTGCGAGGTCATATCTGGATAGAATTAATCAATGGTTACTTTGCTCGGACTCGGTTTCCAGATATTTTAACAAAACAATGTTTAAAAAAGTTATTTTATACCCTTTTATTAATTACACTGAGATTTAGCTAGTAATCCTCTTGCACGTACATCTACGGCGTACAGACTAACACTATTTATTCACTTTTGACGGCCTCCGTGGTGTAGTGGTATGCGCTGTGGATTTACAAAACGGAGGTCCTCGGTTTGATCCCCGGCTGGGCAGATTGAGATTTTCTTAATTTGTCCAGGTCTGGCTGGTGGGAGGCTTCTGCCGTGGCTAGTTACCACCCTAGCGGCAAAGACGTACCGCCAAGCGATTTAGCATTCCGGTATGATGCCGTGTAGAAACCGAAAGGGGTGTGGATTTTCATCCTCCTCCTAACAAGTTAGCCCGCTTCCATCTTAGACTGCATCATCACTTCAACTTGTAAAGAATAAAAAAAAAAAAACTTTTAAATAGCTACACTCAGCCATTTATTCACTTTTTTACTGTGGTTTTTCAGACTGGCACTTTGTAGCTGTCATTTTCATCTTGTTGTTTTAGGATTTTACTATATCTCGGTCTCCCTTATTCTTATTCTTGCACCCAACCCAGCTCTATCAGTCTGTGCACATTTGGCCAAAAATTGTTTATGGAATTGAAGCCTTGCATTCAATTCTCTGGCGAACTTATCTTTTGGAAGTTATGTGACTAATTCGTCCTAGGTCCTAAATATTTTATATAAAATTGGTACTGATGCATGGGAAATACTCCTGAGCACCCTATTTAATAAATTAAAGCTGTTTCATTAAAGTTTACTCTTATTTTCCCTTGTCTATTGTAATTGCCCTGGTAAGTATTTCTTCTCAAATTCCAGGAGTAGGTACTTCTACTAAAATTAACAAGTTCTATTGAATCTGGTATATCTTTTTCAAGATTTCTTGGTAACTGCAGTTAGAAAGAAAAATGAAGATGAGAATTCAATCAAAAATTTTTAGTTTAGGAAGATATTGCAACCCAATTGATGCCTATTTTTGAAGGAGATTGTTCACAAAGTCTAGATGATTTTGATTCACTTGTTTTGTAAAAAACAATGAATTGCTCTAAAAAATTAAAACATACTTCTTTTTCAATCAAACGAAAGTTTCAGTTCTTCAAAATCTCTCTTATCTCTGGATGATTTTTTTGGTTATTCATTAAAGGAAACTGCTTGACGTTCTTTTCTTCAGGATTCAGACTTAGTCCTGGGTTTAAAGATCTAGTCCGACTATTTGACTGTACTAACACATTTACACAACAAAATAAAAATTATGGATTTTTCACTAAAATTTCACAACAACTATGACAATTGCATTTTTTAACTTGTAAACAAAACACAGTCAGCGTTAGACTAAACAACTAAGAAATAATAAATAATAAAATTTCCACAGGTGACCACTAAATATTGTGAATTTTTATAATATGATAAATCTATGTATGTGTTATTTTAAATATCATATATGATGCTTATTTTTGTCGCCAAGGAGAATCACAGTGTTCTGTTATGGAAGATATGGTTGTGTTATTACATGTAGTGTTCTGTTATGGAAGATATGGTTGTGTTATTACATGTAATTCAAAATGATGAGCCTATCAACTTAAATCCCTTAACCAGTGGTCCTAGCATGCGAACAACAAGATATTCTTGTGAATACAACTCTGCCACCATTGGACAATACTTTTTCTATTTCGCTTTATGTAGTTACATTGTTTTATTCACTGAAAAATTTGGGTCCACAGAATAGGACATGTTTTTTGTTGTATTTCATTTCTATTGTGAAATCAGCTGCATTAGCTATAAGCAAGTTGCTTGAGGGTACTTAATGGTGTACATCAGGTTTTAAGTGTTGTTTTTTTAATATTAGGTTCTTACATATGAAATTGGCGGTTTGTAAGGGACAAACATAAAGTCGATTTCTTTTAAATATATTTATTTATTTAATCAAAGTATGTACCATTGCTGGAAGTATGTAAATTCACTAATGTTTTTACAATTCAAATTCAATATGCACATAATCCGGATCTTTCGCCAATGTTTCAATGTGATTTCTGTATTGAGGTGTTTAATCAACAGATTAGTGTTATTTAGCATGTGTAGTAGTTGCTTTTGACACAGAAACATTTTAGAAATGCCAAACACTAATTCACAAATTGCCCTCTCCTCTGGGCTTGGTTTAAAAAACAATAGGTCACAAAGAAAACTCTTCTGTCAGAAACCGCCACAAAGTCACACAACTTACCTGCTTATAGTCTAATGACTGATTACAGAACCCAAGAACAAAAAAAATCCATTTGTAATGACACTGACAAATATTTATTTAAAACTAATTCACGATTTTATATGCTCGTAGACATCCTTAATCTGGGCCCTGTCACGATATTTGCTCCTAGCGGATGTCCCTAATTATAAACTAGCTATGTTTACCAAAACTAGCTATGTTATTAAAAGAACACATACTATAATGTCTTCTTTTAGAAGTCTGTAATGACTTTGGATATAATGGTTAAGTATTCAGACAGTATTTGTGAGCAAACAGACAGCATGTTGGTGCGTAAACCTGAAGGAGTGATGGAACAAACCTTCAGTCAGTTCAGTTTATGCAAAACAGACTTCCCAGAGTATATTTTCTATATTATATAAATATTTGAATTTTAAATAATAATCCTTTTCCAGAACCACCTGACGCTGAGGAAGATCTACCAGAGACCATAGCAGCGATTATAGAACAACTTGGCCAAAATGATGACATAGACAAAGCTGAAGCTGTAGAAAAAAACGACTTTGATATAAATAATGAAAATGAAATTAAAAACAACATTGATATTAGGAACGACCCTGCTGTTAAAGATGATGATATATTTCAAGATGTTAAAAATGGCAATGAGATGAAAAGTGTGAAGGATGATCAGAAAATTAAATATAAAGAGATGAAAGTTGACACAGATGACTCATCCAGCAATAAAGTTATAAAGGAAGAGGAAAATACTTCTGAAGCAGAAATATCCAGAGGCATCAAGCGACGAGCCTCTGCCGCTTTCAGTGATGACGGGATAGAAGAGTTCAAGGGCTTTGAAAAAAGTGATTCGAGCACCTTGCCCGATTATAGTCGCATTGTTCGTAAGTGTATTTGTTTTATTAATTATATATACAGAAAAAAATATTCTTTGTGAGATCTTTGTGGACAGATGTATGTATCAAAAATTACAAATGGTCCTAGATACATGTTATTTCCACATTTTACATACATAATTACTATCCAAACTTGTACTGAAGTATACAAAAAAATTGTTATTAAAGTTAAGTATAAAAGTTTTATTTTAACACCTTTAACATCTGTGACACATTCTGAGAGGAGCGTGCTGTGGGCTGAATATGGATCATGATGATGAACATCTGTAAACATAATCTGATGTCCTGGTGCTCACAGATAGCAAGTTCATTTCAGTGGCCCTTAGCATATAATACATGAGTTATTTAATTGTGTAATAAATATTATATATATAAAAGAGATATTGCATTCACACACACCAAGTTAAAATAATAGTAAATTTATACTGCAAAGTTTGCCTACATAAAATGATAGTGTTAAATGTCAATTTCATGCCTATCAGAAGAGGAGTGGAAGGTAAAACGGAGGCCATCTGTATCCAGCGAGGATGGATTCAGAGGTTTCAACTTGATCCCCCACAGTAACTTGACTGGTTACTGTCAAGTCTTAGGTAAGAGACTTAACAGTTAAGTGGGCACAGATTGCTTGTTTATATTAATCTCTCTATGAATAATTCAGGGACACTCAGGGGATAAAGTATACATTGTTTTTTTATTTTCTATGTATAAATAATAACAGTATTGTACTAACAAAATCAAGTAATGAAAAATATTTATTATATATTTGTAACTAAACAATAGTTTATACATAGAATTGTATTTTGGATAAAATAATGGGAATATGGAGCACATGTAGTAGTGAATTACGAAATGTTATTATTTTTATAGGTTGTTTTAATTGTGGTTAATGTTACTTTTTATACACATGTAAACTTTAATGCAGTTAAATAACCTTTATATACCTTATTAACTAAAACCTAGACATTGCGAGTCCAAGTTGTACAATATGAGAATTATTAGGTTCCCTGCATTTCGCACTTTTTGCATTTGTTGTTTACCACAGGCTTTTGGCTTACTTAGATCCCATAGGAGAATAAGTCAATAGCAGACAGCTTCTGCTGCAATAAATTTAGTCTATACAAAGAAATGTTTATCAGACATGTGATTTAAATCTAACAATATTTTAAGTCACACCTACTTGTGAAATTTCATGAAGAATTGTTGAGTATTTTGAAAATGATATTTTTCTTGGATAAGCTCTATAACACTCCAACTAGAGTATATTTAAATTACATCAAAATTTAAAAGGAAATTAGGAAACTCCAGTGTAATAGTCGAAAGTTAATGATTTAAAAAGTTGTATAAAGTTTTACTACTTAAACCTCAATAGCTCAACGGTAAGAGCAGTCAGACTCATCAACAAGGGGTGGTGGTTCAATACCCGCCCCGTTGGACTATTGTCATACCCACTCCTAATACAGTCTTTCCCGACCAGTTGGAGGGAAATGGGAATATTGGTCATAATAAAAACAAAAGATATGGCAAATATTCTTTTTAAAAATAAGAAAATAAAACATTTTGGTTATAGAACGTCTGGAGGCAGAGGTGTCAGTGGCTGTCAAGTCGCATAAACCGTTGAAGACGGTGATGGCCGCGCCCACACCTAGAGCCAGTAAACGCGCTCGTCAGGACGCAGGTGGGTCCAAGTGGTCTGAACACCTGGAGGACGAGGTGTCCGCTTTCGTGAAGAGTTTCTACGACGACGGCGTCAAGGCTGGCAAGAGGCAACGACAGGGCACTGGTGAGGACACACTAGTGTATATCAATAAACAGTGGTGTGCACATCATGTAGGCGTAAATGCATTACTTACTTTTTCGAATTTTGTGTGGATATCACATATTACTGTAATAGGTAAAGGGTGACTATGTCCCAAGAATATGCTATTGATTAAGAAACCTGTAGGGTATTTAAGTAAAGAGTTGTGATAGCCCAGAGGATATGACCTCTGCCTGCGATTCCAAAGGGGTGGGTTCAAATCCGGTCTGGGGCATGCACCTACAAGAAATTAAATATCACGTGTCTTAAATGGTGAAGGAAAAACATTGTGAGGAGACCTGCATACCAGAGAATTTTCTTAAATCTCTGTGTGTGTCTTAACCCAAGTCTTAACCCAATCCGCATTGGGTCAGCGTAGTGGACTATTGGGCTAACCCCTCTCATTCTGAGAGAAGACTCGAGCTCAGGAGTGAGCTGAATATGTGTTGATAATGATGATGATGATGATGATATAAGTATTTAATAAAATTCATGTATTTTGAACTGTTTATATATTATAATGTTATGCATTGCTTTATTGCATTTATACAAAAATATACTTACCTTCAAAATATGTATAACGAAGGGATTTTCTTATCTGTATTGTCTAGTCAAAATGCTTGTGTACGAAACTGTTAATATAAACTTTACTGTTTTGATATTGTTGTCATGTTATGAAGTTATTGAAATCTAAAAATAGTTAACTGATATTGTAAGTGGTGAGTGTAAGTCTCTTTGTTTGGTACACTACGACATCTGTGCTTGGCGATTTATTATGAATGAAGGAAAAACATATACCAATCATCCACAAATAAGTCTTAATCTGAGACTTTAAAATCTAGTGTGGGTTTTTGTTTGTAATAGAATGATAGTGTATTAAGTCATGTTATTGAATACAAATTTGTAGTCTAGTGCCAATTTGTTTAAAAAAAATTTAAACTAGCAAACGCTTGAATCTCTGTTCGCATGAAATTCTGTATTTCACAAATCCTGCTGGAAACATGGATAAAAATGTGTTAATTAAATTACAATTCCAAAATATTAGTCAAGTATAGTTAACAGTTGTAGTGTGAACGCGTAACAACATAAACTTTTACCTTTATAATAGTAGTGTGATAATAATTAAATAAATAACAGCTGATACTATTTGTTATAACATCACTTGTTTATTATTATAGATAGTTCGCGGCCATCTTCAGCCTTGTCTTCTAGATCTGAGGGGGATGGAGCCGTGACCACAGATGTAAGTTATCATTATTTGAAATATTTCAAATACATTGTCAGTTCATCCGTGCACTGTGCAGTTTCAGTTTTGCCTACACACTTATTTTAACTGAGTAGTTAAATCTGGAGGTCTGTAGGTTGCACCACAAACTAGGTAAAAAAAGTTATATTGAAGTATAAATAATCTATTTATGTTCAATTTGATCCTTCTATAAGGCTTTCATTTGTTTCAACTGGTTTATCTTGCATGGATGGAGAAAATCATTTATCTCTTAACAATGGCAAGACAAGGCACAGATGGCGCTAGTACTACGGTATAGAATATTACATCGCGCTAGGAAGATTCTTTTGCGTGTAATGACCCTCGCGGCTTGCCGCCGTGACGGCATCGCTTCTCGGCCTTTTGGCTAAGATCAAAGTGTAGTATCTGTTCTTTTCAGCTTAATATCTGAAAGCTCCCGCACTGTGGGACCAGTATATTAAACTGATTTTTGTAAACCGACGGGGTCAGTGTTGCCAACCTCAAAAAGCTAAAAAATACTAATTCACCAATAATAAAAAAACAGTAGAAAGCAGTAGGTAAAGTATAAAAAGGTAGATTTCATAATTTTGCTTATTTATTTTAAATAATAAACAATTTTCTTAGTTGCTAGAACTCACATAAATTGATCAATATATTGCTGATCACAATAACAAAAAAAAAAAACAAAAATCAAAATGAAATTATTTTCAGTTTTTGAAGAGACAGACAAGAGAAGATACTTCCATCTAGTGTCATTGCGTTTTATTACGTAGTGGTTATCAAAAAATGGTTGCATAGTATATATAATAGGTGGTGCTGAACGCTAGTTGAAAAACAGTATAAAATAGGAATGAAACAGAAAATATGGACATCAATGTGAAAACAGCAAATCTACTGTTAAAACAGTAGGGTTGGCAACACTGGACGGGATGTTTGGGGCTCGCTCCACTCCCGTCACGGGTCGGCCCGGCATTGTCCAATAATGTTTCCTCTTATAGTCCTCGCCTGCGGGTCGCGCGAGCGCGCGGCGGCCCACGGCGGAGATGTCGTCGCCGCTGCTGCGCGTGCCGCTGGAGCGCGGCTGGCGGCGCGAGCTGGTGTACCGCGCCGCCACGGCCGACGGGCCCGCGCGCCGCAACGCCGACATCTACTACTACTCGCCGCTCGGCAAGAAGCTGCGCAGCACACGAGAGGTACCGTCCACTGCCTCATAAGTAACTTAGCATGTGCTCAGGAGCGCGCCGTAGCATGCGTTGCGTCCATTTTTTTTTTGCCAACATCATCATGACATCATTTATTGGAGAAAAAACTCTTTCGACAGGTGCATTTCTTTCAGGCAAACAAATTTCGAGAAAAATATAATTTTCTCAAACATGCTTGGAAATTTGAGCATATTTTTGATGAACTTACGTGTGTGTGCCTCGGCTTCGCCTCGGCCCACATTCACACCTTCGTCTATCAATGCCGCTCTGGCCAGCCGCTGTACTATTTAAATCATCTTTTGGTCTGTTTGTAAAAGCGGAATTGTATACACCTAGCTGGGGAGATTGGGACAGACTGCATGAAATCGGGACTGTCGCGCCCAAAGCTGGATGTATGGTCAGATGAATGTATGCGCCAACGCATATCTCGTGAGAAGCAAGAGACAAGTGTCGACCAATAGCGGCGGAATTGTCCCAGCCCAATCTCTGTCGCTCCAACGCAACGAAATTTCTGACTTCACGGATAATGGGAGGGGAGGGGCGGGGGGTTACTTTTGTTTTTTTCCTATCTCGAGCTATGTCATGATACACAATTGGGGATTTATTCTAAGGTTTTCTTTTTTCTTAAACTTGAAAACTATTTTATTTAAATGTGCCATTATCCCACAAAAAAAAAAGTAGGAAAATATTCATGGTGACTATTTTTTTTTTATCTGTTACAGGTGTCCGAGCATTTGTCTGGCACAGGTTTAACGTTGGAGAACTTCTCATTCTTCAAAGAACCCTTGGGAATTGATGATCCTGAGAAGGAAATCATACGGTGAGTAATATAAACAGTAGGCAGTGTAAAAATACAACAGTGAGCTGAATATGGTTTATTTTTTGTAGGGCACCAACAAATAAAATTGAATTTTACAAGACATGGAAAAATACAAAACTTATAGGTTACCTCAACATGCGTAATTTAATGATTTTAAACTTATTTCGTGGTTGTTCATTATGAATATTATTTAAACGGGTACATACCACGATAAAAGACAAGATTTTTAATGTCGATATTTCGACCCAGTTGCATAGATCGTGGTCACGACGGACTCTCAGTCCCGTTCAGGTCCAGGTCATGCACGTCCAACTATTCAGTTCTGTGCATAATGCATTTTAAGAAATTAAATATCACGTGTCTCAATCGATGAAGAAAAACATCGTGAGGAAACCTGCAGTGTGAAGTCTGCCAATCCGTATTGGGCCAGCGTGGTGGACTGTTGGCCTTACCCCTCTCATTCTGAGAGGAGACTCGAGCTCAGCAGTGAGCCGAATATGGGTGATGACGACGATATATTAGTTTTAATGGGTTGTTAATGTTGACTTTGCTATTCCAACAGGGATGCGAAGGTACTCCGTCGCGTGGAGTCCCCTGTGCCGGTAACGCCGCCGCAGCCCCTCGAGAGCAAGCGGACACCGAAGCCCAAGCCGCCCAAGGGGGCCAGTCCTGAACCGGCCACTGTGAAATCCCCTCCCGCTAAGCTTAAGGTAATTTTTTTTAATATGTTTTATTTATATTGTTCATGTACGAGTTGAATATTTTTCTTTAAAGAAAATTGTTCCATATTTTTTACATTCCTCTTCCCCTCCAAATAGTTGGAAAAGACTGTGTTAGGGGCGGTACGACAATCAACAACCTCTCGATGTGAGCTCGGTCCTTTAGGTCTAACATGCGACCATATGACATGTTTCGTGTGATAAACAAATGTCTCTCTTTCGTTGCGTTAGGGCGATAGAGATGGGACTGAGACTACTCTGCCGCTATTTTTTGACAATTTGTCTATTTCTCTTCACGAGATAACGATGTTGTTGGTCGCGTGCTAGGCATACTGTTACCGTGGAGCTATTTTTGTTTGGATTGTTTTAACATATCGTAAATTTTCGTTAATTTTTAACATTTTATATTGCAGGTAAAATCTATGGGATCCCGGTTAAGCAGCAACGGGGCAACTCCAAAGAATACGAAAAAGCAACCGCAAACGCAACCGCAACCGCAGCCGCAACCGCAACAAACCCAACCGCAGGCCGCACCGACACCTGCAGATAACAATAACACAGCAGCATGGAAGAAACCCAGGTAAGTACCATAAGTACTCACAGTTCATTCTGTGAAGCAAAAAAATGGAAAAATTAAAACAAATTGACATATGTTTTTCTTACTGAAATAAGTTCTTAGACACATCTCATGTGACATGCACCATTGCCTGTGCTGTGCACTATGGCATCCTATCGCAACAAAAGAGAGCAATATTTTGTATTTCGTCGCTATTGGTCGACAATTGTCTCGACATATGTCATGGTGCGCATCGTGCCTACTGAAGAGTTTATTGCATCATGTAAATAATTACTGATCGAGTAATTTGCGAATTTGCCGGAGCATGGAATGTTTGTTTTTTTTTATTGAGGATAGAAATTTAGACTTTGTTGATATCGATAAATCATGCGACCAACGACATATCTCTTGAAGAGAAATAGACAAATTTCAAACAATAGCAGCGCAACCGGAAATACTGATATCACTTCCATTGCGTTGGAACGAAAGAAATGGGGCTGGTCTACTGCCAGAGAAATAGACACTGTGACATTGTCTATTTCTCTGGCATGTGTCCCACATTGTCTATTTCTCTTCACTTTGTCGCATGTTAGGCGTATTGGAGTCCATTATTAATTATCGAAATTTATATTATTTCTATCTACAACTTAATTTCAAATGAAAATCCTGCATCACGGAAACGTATTAAAGTCGAACATAAACTAAGCGGAATTTGCCTATTTTGTCTATAACAAATTTATTCCTCATTTATTTGAAATTATGGAATAATGCCTTGAACGTTTGTGTATGTCATTTTAGATATTAGTACCATGCAGGATTCTAGCTTCTTAAATAAATAATTCTATTATTTATTACAATAAACTCTTCAGTAAATAAATAAATCTATTATTTATTTAACTGTTTGTTATTAGGAGTTTAAATTTTGTTCTCTATTTATTTATAAACTTAATTTTTAATTGTATTTGTATTTCAAATTATATTGAGTGGTACACGGCAATCAAAGAGTATTACGTCATGCATAAGATGATTTTTACGGTTGTGTATTTTGAAGAAACTATGAAAATATTTTCTATGTAAGTGAAAATAATTTGAAACTTATTATATGGATATTTTAGGATGTGAAATAACTTTTGAATTATTTAAATATTAGCCGTATTTGTCAGAGACAGTAAATAACACAAGACGAGTATGCATATAGAAAAGCAGTAAATTGCGTAATGCTTGCATACAGTCAGGGGGCAATTAAAATAATTTATTTATCTAGGAAGAAACGTCTTTAACCAAGCCATTAGACAGTCTTTTTGTGGATTCATAACACACAATAACGAAACAGGTCTCCTACTAAGCATATTACTTGCATACAGTCAGGGGACCAATTAAAATAATTTATTTATGTAGGAAGAAACGTCTTTAACCAATCCATTAGACAGTTTTTTTGTGGTTTTATAACACACAATAACGAAACAGGGCTCCCACTAAGCATATTGCTGTCAAGGGTAACTTCAAGGGTTGTTTCACATCCTATTATTGTCGAATGTGTATGTGGTCGTGGTGGAGGGCTAATTGACCCGCGGGGGGCAATTAACCCTCCAGTGCGGGTACTGAGCGCGGGCGGCGCAGGTAACAGTGTGGTACGGCAGGGGCCCGCCGCCGCTGCAGCCGCGCCCGCCGCCCCCGCCGCCGCACGCGCCCGCGCCCGCCGCGCACGCCCTACGGGAGCACCATCAGGTGAGTGACACCATCATTATCATTATTACCCATAACCGGCTCACTGCTGAGTTTCCTCTAAGAGTGAGAAAGGCCAATAGTCCACCACGCTGGCCCAATACGGATTGACAGACTATTAAAAAAACGCAGATAATTAAAAAAATTCTCTGGTATGCAGGTTTCTTTACGATGTTTTTCCTTCAACGTTTGAGACACGTGATATTTAATTTTATTAAATGCACACAACTGAAAAGTTGGAGATGCATGCCCCGGACCGGATTCGAATCCACACTCACTGGAAACGGAGGCAGATTTATACAAAAATAGCAGACACCCCGCTCTTTCATCCACGTAGTTCCCGTTCCTGTGAGAACAAGGGAGATAAAATAAAGCCTATGACACACAGGCCTCGAAAAAAAATTCAAAATCAGTTTAGTAGATCCAGAGATTACCCCATACAACACTAGAAACTTTACCTCTATAATATTAGTAATAAATCAATATATCTATTGTTATAGCTTGAAAATCCATTCAGAGTTTGTCCCGAACAGACAGACAGACGTGGACTTTGTCTTATGATATATATTTAGATATATATATAATGATATCTATATATATAAAAATGAATTGCTGTTCGTTAGTCTCGCTAAAACTCGAGAACGGCTTAACGGATTTATCTTATCTTAGTCTTGAAATGTTTGTGGAGGTATAGGGAAGGTTTAAAAGATGAGAAAAAATCAAATAATTTCCGGGAAAACCTTTTTTTTTTTTTTTTATTCTTTACAAATTAGCCCTTGACTACATTCTCACCTGATGTTAAGTGATGATGCAGTCTAAGATGGAAGCGGGCTAACTTGTTAGGTGAAGGATAAAAATCCACACCCCTTTCGGTTTCTACACGGCATCGTACCGGAACGCTAAATCGCTTGGCGGTACGTCTTTGCCGTTAGGGTGGTAACTAGCCACGGCCAAAGCCTCCCACCAGCCAGACCTGGACAAATTAAGAAAATCTCAATCTGTCCAGCCGGGGATCGAACCCAGGACCTTCGTTTTGTAAATCCACTGCGCATACCACTGCGCTACGGAGGCCGTTTCCTCTAAAAATGAGAGAGGCCAATAGTCCACCACGCTGGCCCAATACGGATTGACAGACTATTAAAAAAAACGCAGATAATTAAAAAAAAACTCTGGTATGCAGGTTTCCTTACGATGTTTTTCCTTCAACGTTTGAGACATGTGATATTTGATTTTTTTTAATGCACACAACTGAAAAGTTGGAGATGCATGCCCCGGACCGGATTCGAACCCACACCCACTGGAAACGGAGGCAGAGTTATACAAAAATAGCAGTCACCCCGCTGTTTCATCCACGTAGTTTCCGTTCCTGTGAGAATAAGGGAGATAAAATATAGCCTATGACACACAGGCCTCGAAAAAATTTCAATCCAGAGATTACCCCATACAACACTAGAAACTTTACCTCTATAATATTAGTAATAAATCAATATATCTATTGTTATAGCTTGAAAATCCATTCAGAGTTTGTCCCGAACAGACAGACAGACGTGGACTTTGTCTTATGATATATATTTAGATATATATATAATGATATCTATATATATAAAAATGAATTGCTGTTCGTTAGTCTCGCTAAAACTCGAGAACGGCTTAACGGATTTATCTTATCTTGGTCTTGAAATGTTTGTGGAGGTATAGGGAAGGTTTAAAAGGTGAGAAAAAATCAAATAATTTTCGTGAAAATCCTAAAAACTGCCCTTTTCTATTTCCCATACAAACGTTTAAGAGTCAAGCGGTAGGGGTAGGGTAGGGGTAGAAGTATAGAAGGGTAGAGTAGGGATAGAGAATAAGTGCACTTATGTCAAAATGAAGCTTGACCGGGTCCGATAGTATATATATTATGATATAGATTAGATAGTACGTGCACTGTACAGTTGAGCCGGCAAGTGCAGCAGCCGTGCTCGCTGACGTGCGGGCGCGGCGTGCCGTCGCTGGCGTGCGCGGCGTGCCTGTGCCTGTACCACCCGCCCTGCGTCGGCTTCGTGGCCGCGCCGCCGCCCAACAGGTTCCTGTGCAAGGTATAGCTATCCTTTTTCTTTCTACATTTTTTTTATAATATGTTGTCTCCTTATTAGGACCACAGAAGTGTCTTTAGGGGTTTAGGTAAAATTGTGGATGAAGGGCAGATGCTTAGGAGTCGAGCCCGAGAGTTGGAAAAGAACGTTTAGTGACAGACCAAGGACGACTCGAATCCGAGCTGAAACTATTTAACTATATACAAAGGGGTATGTTAGGCCTTAACGTCATTGACGTCAAATGGGGAATACCGAAAACCCGCCTAAGCCCTAATTGGGTATGCCCTTATAAACCATTTTCATTTTAAAAATCATCTTTTTAATATAACTTTTACAGAAATCAATTTTAGTTATGTGCGAACCGAAGTATAAAACATAATGGAAACAAGTTCAATTGTTTTCGATCTAACGCACATATCGTTGGATGTTACCAAGTTTTAAAGGGTTCTCCATATTTAGGGAGAATATGTGGTGAAAACTGCATGAAAATCTATTTAGTAGTCTTTGTGGCAAAGCCGCTGTTTAATTAATTATCCTGCTAATATTACAAACGCGAAGGTTTGTATGGATGTTTGTTATTCTTTAACGCAACTACAGAACTGATTTGGCTGAAATTTGGAGTGGAATTAGATTTTACTCTGAATTAATACATAGGCTACTTTTCACCCCGGAAAAATCTATGGTTCCCACGGGATTTATGAAAAACAGAATTCCACGCGGACGAAGTCGCGGGCGCGAAGAAGTATTAATTTGAGATATTGAAAAAATAATGTATACATTTACAGAACTGTCGCAAATCGTCGTCGCCACCACTAGAACCGCCACCTTTGATTCACAAGTCTGGCGTTAGCACCAGCGCGCACCACACGCAGTCGCCAAGCGCGCCAAGTTTGGCCAACGTGCCCGCCAGCGTGGCAAACGTGACCAACGTATCGGCCAATGTACCCGCCAACGCGCCCGCAAGTGCGTGCTCCAATACGCCCACTCCGCGGCGTCTGCCCGGCCCGGCGCCTACAAAAGTACAGAAAAGTGATAAACGTGTGCTGTTAAGGATGAAGGTATGTTGACATTGTAAACTATAAAAGTCTATGGTCTCAGTAGGCCAAACATGCGACCCACGACATATCTCGTGAACATGTGTCATATTGTCCATCAATGGCGCCGAACCGAAAATATCACTTTCTCTTTTGTTGCGATAGGGCGAAAAGGAGAGCAATATTATAAAATGTAAAAGAAAAAAATTAAATTTGTTTATTTAACACACACACAATAAACGGGAGACACCAAAAAATATTAAAAAAAGTAATCTAAAGTAGAAGCTTTGAAATATACCAAAAGATAATGTGTGTGGTACCAACATGGCCACCACTCAAAATATGTTATGCTAGTTATCTACCTAGAAACCACTTCAATTATCGATTAGAATCAATTATGTATCGATATTTCCGGCTCAACTTCTTTTTACAAGGTATGTATTAATGATGATAATTCCCCCAGGTCGCTGGCGGCGGTCCGGACGGCGAGCGTGTGTGGGCGGTCGCCAAGCCGACCACGCCCATCACACCCGCCCCCGCACCAGCCCCTCCGCCCCCCGCGCCTGTCGTGCCGCCCCCCGCGGCCCCGGTCCCCGCACCAGCGGCCACGCCCACCGCACCGTCGGTGTGTCGACCGACTCTGCCGCAGTCGCTGGCCATACTGAACGGGAAGAGGTTCATTGTTGTGTCGAGAGCTTTGCATCGGTAATGGTAACACGTTTATAATGTACAAAAAAGAGAGACATGTAAAAGAGAGACAACACAATTGAAGTTAAACTTCTTTAAAAATAATCGCGCCATCTATGAGCCTCATTCATAACTGCATCACAACAGGTTCTTGAACTAAAAGGGATTGTTTCAAAGTTCTCTGAGAACGACATCTACTGGTACTTTAGAATAACAAACACTGTTTCACTATGCTTGTAGATGGTAATACTCAACGCCCGTTTACAATTTTCGTAACGCATTCACCTGACCTATAGGTAGGCTTTGCAGTCAAAAACTTTGTAGAGTTACGTTTAGTATGCTGCTGCTATGCTCAAAACTTACTTCATTTTGATGTAGCGAATGTAAATATAAATTCGTTAGCTTGTCTTAAATGTCACAAAAATTAAATGAAACTACAGAATTGCAAATTTTTTTTACAGATGACGCCGGATTATAAGAGAAGACACGAGTGCGGCATTGTAAGACACAAATTCCAGTATATATCACAATTATTTATACTTTTATTAGTTGTTCAGTAGATTATGCATGTTGGTTATGTTCGTAGTTTAATCTGTAGCAACTGCGAATCGATAAAAACAAATAAACATGAAGAAAATCTTTGTAAGATGTAAGGTAAATATTCTTACGATAAAATAAGTAAAAAATGATATTCTAAAACCACTCTTAACTAGCACATCAACACATATAGTGCCACTAAATTATCTGGCCTGAGTGCCACGCTTTTAGTCCTAGACTAATTACATAAGGACTAGTGTCACAAATTTACTGTCGTTTTATGTTGAGGGGGACGTGGTTATATACATCGAAAATAGTTATCACCAATAAATATATTTTGTACACTGCAAATTACTATAAATTTGATTGGCAGGACACACACATGTAATTTTTACATAGATTATCAAATCGCATTGCTTAAACACGTTACACAGAATATTTAATGACTATATCGATGTTTTGCTGTTCCGGCTTAAGAATCAATTCTTTTTAGATATTGTTTTCATTACAAATTTGATATAAATAAGTTAAAAATGCTTACAAATCAAATGTAATCTTTAGGTAAACCGTTTTTTACGCTACTACACAAACCGGCATTTTCAGGAAGCGCGACGAAAACGATTATAACAATGAAATATCGATTCTATATGAACAGTTTTTATAAAAGCGAAGATCGTTGATTCTTGATCTTTGATAAAGGGATAAATCAGTTCAGTTCCTTATATAATTGGTCTGAGCTTTAAGTATTTTGTTTAGCAAAATGGCAACCGCCGTGACATTAGTTCCAGTTTTGGTCGCCGGGTCAGAAAAATTTGTGGCACTATATACATTGTGTTTGTGTGTTGTCTATGAACGCAAGGAAGAGAACTTAGTGTGAGTAATATAGTCTGTTGTACTACATACAAATTCGAAGATTCCTTTTATAACACGTGTGATAAAGTAAAGTAGATTAGTTTAATGTAAATAAGAGCGCTAATGAAATATTATGTTAGTTATGTTAAATATAGGATATTTCATCAATATAGGACCACTGGTGTGTTGAAATGTTATTTAAAATAAGGTGATTTTGTAGGAGTAGAGTAGGAGAGGAACAATTGAAAATATAAAAAAATAACTGTTTTGAAAACTGTAGCGTGTGATGAATTCGAAGAAAAAAACCATTATTAGAGTTCATAAATATATTTTATTATTATAGAATAACATTAGGTGTTATTCTTTAATGTATGTTATTAAATGTGCGGGGCACATAGTTCGAAAGAGCCGATGGAGGTTGTGGTCCCAAGGGGTTGGAATGGCGACTCCGCACTAGAAAGCGCAGTGTTAATAGACCCCCCAACAGGTGGACTGACGACATCAAGCGAGTCGCAGGGATTCGCTGGATGCAGGTGGCTCAGTATCGTGATGTTTGGTAGTCCTTACTAAAGGCCTATATCCTGCAGTGGACGTCCATCGGCTGATATGATCATGATGAACCAATCAGATGAGAACTCACCTCGCACACCTTATCTAAGAAATTTCAAGAAACAACACAGAAAATATTTTTTAGAAGCAATGAATTATGTATAAAGCCTTTTTAAAATCTCTTATAAATTTCAATATGTATGAGGTCTTGATTGTTAATTATTGTTCTATTATATCGTAAAAATATATCGTATTTTTGAGACTTGAACCCCTCCCAAATTTTAAATTGAACTTTTAATTTAAACGTCCGAATACGCTGTCCGCCATGATGGTCCATAGGTTATCTGTGCTATAACGTCAAGAAAGTTTTGTTCACTAGTTTTTGGCCTTTAGTTTTTGTTAAAAACAAAAATCCTCTAGTTCCACGTGTATATTTCGTGACAATGACGTCACAGAATATATATTGAAATATAGCCGACACTGTTTTTGGCGTCTGGAAAAATAGACACGCAATTTTTTACTTACCTTTAGTTACAAATCTAAGTAAAAAAATTAGTTACAATCTTGAACAACATTGATTAGTTACAATATTTTTCATTTTATTTTATTGAATTAGGTATATTTCGGACCCCCATTCCAAGTACTATATGACATTAATACTATTTATATTTATTTTGATGAGTTAATTACCCTATTGTAATAATACACAATGTCATTGTAAATTAATCGACGTACAAACAATATATATGCACTATATGAAATTCCCAAACTGGTCTGACTCGTGCTTTTGCAATTCAGTTTTTTATTATCAAAGCTTAAGTTAGCTGGCTAACGCATAACAAAGTTATAGGATTGTAAAAAAAATCATAAAACCACATATACATACAAAATTATGTATTATTTGGTATGTGCATGATAATTTTTATATAGTTCCATTACCTGGACTGGTGATAATTTTTATATAGTTCCATTACCTGGACTGGTGATAATTTTTATTTAATTCCATTACCTGGACTGGGGTTTGATAAGTTTATCCCAGCATATGTTATATTATAGCTTGACAAGTTCGTTCGTAACACTCCCGATGGTCCGCGCGCACGACTTCACTCGCGCACCTCCTTCTTCCCCATCCTTCCTCCCCGTCGCCCGCATATCATGGGAGTGTCATCAACGAACTGGCCAAGCTATAGTATATTAAAGGTAATGTATGTATATAAATAAGAAATGAAGTACTTTCTAAAAAAATATATTTAATTTTGTCACTTATATTTAGTCAATTCTTGTTAATTTAAAACTAAGTGTATTTAAAATAATAATATAGTGAGTGAATCCTTAATGCCACCATCACATTGTATTACAGAAGTTCTGTGATATAAGCATACTGTATAACTCAGTCCTCGTCCGTGCAATCTAGTATTCGAAGCGTTTGCGATTTTAGAAAGAGAATCGACGTGTCACTTAGCTACAGGGCCTGTAGTAGTGAAGGCTATAGATAGATGGCTAGAGATGTCAGAGAAGTGCAAGAGAAGTGGACAGTGGACGCATTCTTCTCTCATTAACAATCGCAAATTTTGCTGCCTTCTCTTCTAGCTTCTTCTCACTTCTCGCTTTGCTCTAACGTCTTCTCTGTATATCTCGCAGATGAGGTCTCGGTTACGCGGTTTGCCTATAAATACTGTGTTTGTTTATTTTACATAGAAAATGTATAAATCATAAATGTATTATGAGTGTAAGACTTAAATGCTTATGTTACTTTCTTATTTATATGTCCCTCGTGTGTATTGAGGGCAGCCATGTTACGTATGCAAAATAAAATGTTTTCTTTTGTGGTTATTTTTTTTTTTTTAATTATTTTCTTTTGAAATCATTCTAGAAGGAACTGAGGTAAGATTTTAATTTTCTTTGTTTTTTTTTCTATTATTATACTAATTGTACAACAATTCAAGTCTATTGTATTTCTATTGTAAGTCGATTTGTCTGTGTGTAATACACAAGATGCCGTGTACCACTCAATTTATAGGAGTATATAGCGATGTTATAATTCGGGTCATTTATAGTGTTCTAATAGTAAAATGTCCGGTAGTTATATTGTTCGTAATTTTATGCAAATGCAGGTTTTATATATCACTTCTAAAAATTTCTAATCAAGAATACAATTTTATCAAATATTTGTATACGGAGACTTCAGAAGTGGGGTATAGTTTAATTATGTACTATCCGTGCGAATAAGAATGGCGGTTCATCCAGTTACATAAGTCATTTTGGCACTCTGTGTAAATAGACGCGACAAGTAAATAGATGCACTGCCATTTCCAACCCCATTCTTTATATGTACATAATTAAAGCGTATCCCACTTCTGAATACCGTATACAAATGTTAATTGTGTACTAACCGTGCGAATAAAAATGGCGGTTCATCAAGTTAACGCCTACTAACGAGCGATAAGTAAACCGCCATTTCTAACGGGTAACTTCACGGGTAGAAGAAAAGTGTATCCCACTTCTGAATCCGTATACAAATATTTGAAAATCTTGTATTTTTGATCTGAAAAATTCCAGGATTGTGTTAATAATGTAAAGTTTAACTGAACATAACGTGTGCAGCGAAGGTGTGAAGTCGCTGCGGAGCCGCATCGCGAACGGCGCCGCGTCGCCGCCCGTGACGCCGCCGTCGCCGCGCCGCCGCGGCCGGCCCAAGGTGGACGACACCGACCACTTCACTGCCTTCCACAGCAAGGCGCAGGAGAACAACTACAACATTGCTGTACAGGTAGCTATTCCTTTTTTTTATTTTATATTTCTGGCCACGTGGCGCAGTGGATAGTGTATTCATGGCCGGGGGTTAGATTCCATTTGTGTTGATTAGCATGGGTGATTTATACTGTCTTATGTAATATATGTACCTTAGTAACCATAACACAGGCTACGCTTATATTGCTATATATTATATTATATTGCTTATAGGGCTAGATATTGATGTGTGTATTGTCCGTGAATATTTATTTAGTTATCTGTTTATTTCTTTTGTTGGTGACCTTTAAAATTTCTAAAAAAAGTTCGTGGCAGAATAAGTCTATTTTTTAAGGTTCTGTTCTCTGTTTAGCTTACTTTTCTTCGAAAGAAGACTTCTACTTCTACTTTTCTCACGGAGGTCTTTTTATGGACATGATATTGAGCCTTATTCGAATAAGTACAATATTTGTCACAAGTTTTTAATTTTCCCGCGGACCATCGGGAGTGTTACGGACAAATTTGTCAAGCTATAAACCCATAGTCGATGTGTACTGTTTACCAACTTCTGATAACGGAGAAGCCGTAGCCTCAGGGCAGGTTCTAAGCTTTACGTGTCAAGGATGGCAGATACTCAAAGTAACACTATCAATTGTTAGCGGAATGACCGCTTAACTTACTAATACAGTTCCACCCTCTAACTTCAATTGATCAAGTATAGCGCTGATACTATCAGATGTAAACCAGGATTAACTAGCGGATGGCAGTAAGGTTGTCACGAGTGAAATTACGGGCTGGTAACCGCCAGTGGCAGGGTTAAAGGGCCCTTTTACAGTTAACTAATATATACAATTAAGTTGAATGTGGCAGATATTCCAATACCTGGGCATGCGCGAGCTGGCGCGGAGTGCGCGCGTGTGCAAGCTGTGGCAGCAGCTGGCCGCCACGCCCGCGCTGTGGAGGCACGTGCGGATGAAGAACTCGCACGTGAGTACTGCCCTTGTTGTTTGTACACAAGTACCAATACCTGCGCATGCGCGGGCTGGCGCGGAGTGCGCGCGTGTGCAAGCTGTGGCAGCAGCTGGCCGCCACGCCCGCGCTGTGGAGGCACGTGCGGATGAAGAACTCGCACGTGAGTACTGCCCTTGTTGTTTGTACACAAGTACCAATACCTGCGCATGCGCGAGCTGGCGCGGAGTGCGCGCGTGTGCAAGCTGTGGCAGCAGCTGGCCGCCACGCCCGCGCTGTGGAGGCACGTGCGGATGAAGAACTCGCACGTGAGTACTGCCCTTGTTGTTTGTACACAAATATCTGGGCGCGTGTGCAAGCTGTGGCAGCCTCAGACCAATTATAGAAGGACCTGTATCGCACTCATAGTCACCAACAAAATTGTCTGTCATTTTCTGAGGAAAATGAGCTTAAATTTGGTATATATCTTATACTAAATTAGAAGGTTTTGCCCGTTTTTTACACAATTCAATTACACAAAAAGGTATTTTTACGGAGCTCTTTAACCGACGAACACGATTACAACTATTTAACATCGATTCTATAGAGACAGTTTTTATAATCGCATTAGATCGTTGATCATATACTTTGACAGAAAAGTAACGTCTAGCGAGGCAGGTCTTATACAATAATTGGTCTGAGGTGGCAGCAGCTGTCACATTACACACCAATGTGTTGCAGGTGAGCGACTGGGCCGGCCTGTGCTCGGCGCTCAAGCGACACGGCACGCGGTGGCTGGACCTGCGCAAGATGCTGCTGCCGCAAAACGACGCGCTGTTCTGGGACCACTTCGCGCAGCACATCGGCTCCGTTGACACGCTCGAAAGGTAATCTCGGAATGGTACTTTTTGATTGCCAACTAAATGACAGTCTGATAGAAACATTATGACGTTTTAGAACATCGTGTGTTAAGCTGCGCAAAATTTTAGGTATCAGTTATACGTAACGACGCACCCCGCGCACGCATCTCACAGTTTCACGCGTCTTGATTATAGTGTAGATAACAGACACCGCAGCAAACCGAGACGTCATGATTTTTGACCGGATTGTACTCCCTGGTACAGTCTACCGTAAAAATGGGAAATATGGCTGGGTATAGTCATCGATCTTCTGTTAAAAAGTGGATGCACAATCAGCGTTGGCGTCAATGAGTGCCAAACACAACTTCTTGCACTTAAATCAAGTAGTCTCATTTGCAAATTCTATCTTAAACTCAATCCTTAAAGTTGAATTTGCTCTGAATTTGGGATTTTATTGAATATTGGAATATATTTAAAGGCCTTTAGGTGACGCAGACGATGTCAGAGGTCGATGGTTACATGTAATACTTATCTAGGTTAGAGCTGTGCCGCTGCCCAGCGCGAGCGGTGCAGGCAGCGTGCGAGCGGCTGCCCGGTTTGCGCGCGCTAGCGGCGCCCGCCATCCGCGACGCGCGCCTCGACCCTTCGCCGCTCGCCGGCCTGCCGCGCCTGGAGCTGCTGCGACTCAAGGTCAGTACTCCAGCCGTGCCCAGGCTGCCTAAATGCACCGCTCTGTACCATTCACATTTTTTGAACATAAATCATTTGATTTTAAACTTATTTCGTGATTGTTCATCATGAATATTATTTAAACGGGTACATACCACGATAAAAGACAAGATTTTTAATGTCGATATTTCGACCCAGTTGCATGGATCGTGGTCACGACGGGACTGAAGTTGCAAGATACGAAGTGAAATCAGCTGTTAGGGGCAGAATCGATCTACCCTCTTTCTTGTTCTTTTTCTTTATTTTTTTCTCGATGTGAAATGATCGATGGTTATCAAGAAACAAATTAAAAATTACGGTATAATTTGTTTGTATTTGTTAATTTCACACTTAACTATAATTTTAACTTGTTCCTAAATTAATGACAATAAATTTGATTGATAAGTTTAGAACAATTACATACATATACATAATAACATTTTATATAAACACAATATGTATATGATTTTTGATAAATTGGGTTTTATTTATAGGTTGATTTTCACGTCGAGTTGGGTTTTTGTATTATACATTTGTATAAGGTGTGCCGTGTGTGACAGAGTATGGCGGGGCTGTCGCTGACGCGGGACCTGCGGCCGCTGGCGGCGCTGTCGCGGCTGCAGCACCTGTCGCTCACGTCCATCAAGGAGCTGGGCTGGTGCGCCTGCGAGGTGGTGGGGCAGCTCGACCAGCTCGAGTCGCTGGAGCTCGGCGAGTGCTCCTTCGGCGGCTCCTTCGCCGCCGCGCTCGGGAAGGTACGCACGTTTTGTGTCATAAGTATTCTAATAAGTAAAATGTCTTTGTAATGATCTTTTTTGCTTTCAATAACATATCGGTTACTATATTTATGCTATTTACCTCCATGCGAATTTTTTCGATATTTTGTGATGAGTTACTTTTAAGATGCGTGCTGCCATCTACAGGCATACCCAAGCAGTGTCTGTTATTTAAAACTACCAGTAGATGGCGGTGTTAGAGAACTTTGAAACAATCCCTTTTTAACCGCCTTAAAAAAAGGAGGTATATTTTCATGTAATTCGACGCGTATGTTTTTTTATGTTCGTTGCCTCATAACTTCGTCGTTTATTAACCAATTTTGAAAATTATTTTTTGTTTGAAAGATAAACTTTTGTTTGGCGGTGCCAAAAATCAAAATGAACTTTATAAGTCAACTGTGTACTGTGGCATACCACCGCCTTCAAACCGATCAATAGAAAGGACATAGGTACGATGCTATTTTCCACTGTTTAGAATTTTTGAAGTCGGATATAGTTTTTTGTTAAAAAGATTTTATATTTGTACACTTAAAAGACATGTTGCGATGTAGTTATGTTTATATGCAGCTGGTGAAGCTGCGTCGGCTGCGGCTGGAGCGCGGCGTGGCGCACTGCGCGGCGCCGGCGCTGCTGCGCGCGCTGTCCGCGCTGCCCAAGCTCACGCGCCTCGAGCTGATCAACTTTGACGTCAAGGTCAGCACTACTGACAGCAGCCTATTCTGACGGCATATTACAGGGGCATTCAAAAATGCTAATATTGTTACGTGCTACGGTTCGAGGATTTGGAGTGAGATATCAGGGCCTTTAGCCGTGTGAATTCTTCGAAAGAAGAAGTTACATAGAATCTCAATTTCGTATATGTCAAGCAGCATACGTCAGAGTTAATGAATTAGCCTGCAGGTCACGTGATCAAGTTATTGATTGGATCTGTCATTCCCATACATTATTTAATTTTCGAAGCGTTTACGATCGCAGAAAGAGATTCGACGTGCCACATGGCTACAGATGCTGAGGTGCTAACATGCGACCAGTGAAAGTGAGAAATATTGACAAAATTTCGCCCAATGGTGTCAAGAGTTGTCTCAGTCCATGTCTTTCGTACTAACGCAATGAAAGAGATAGCGATATTTCCGGTTGCATCACCATTGGTTGAATTTTATTTCCATGAGATTATCTCGTTAGTCGTATGGTAGCATTACTGATAACTTATGCGACTTTAATCCACTCCTTAATCCGAATTCCTGATACACACTTGGTCCAAAATGATAGCCGAAGCTGTTCCCACTTGTTCACTAGTTTTGCTTGGTGTTACTTGACATTACGCCGTTTCATAACCCGCCTGTTTATACTGGCGACAAAACAAAGGAAGATTCTCGAAATGACATTAAAAATATTAATGAACTTCGATTAAATTTATTAAAATATTAATTGATGCTGCAGGTTGGCTTCGACGATGCGTTAGCAGAGTGCAAGAACATCCAGAGACTGCTCATCATACCCACGTACGTGTCGCAGTCAGCCACCACCAATAACCAGGTCAGTGTTCATTATTGTACTTCCAAACTATAATATATAATTGAATCCCCACCCACCCCAGAGGGGTGCGAAGAAGTATGAGGAGATGGGCATTATTCATTAATTCACTGACATGAATAGGGAATAATTAAAATCGGTTTAGTAGTTCCTGAGTTCATCGAGGACAAACGACATGACCTGCATGACTTCGGCTAACTTCCTGGAGAGCTTCGTAGAAGCGAGGAGTATAGTTAAGGCTGAAAAGGCTGATGCCAAACCAACGCGTCTGCAGGAGATGTTTTAGTCGGTAAGAGTCCGGCACTACCCTATAAGGTGTCCATGAGGATTTCCCCTCCTGAATGATAAAAAAAAAAACCCACGCGTCCGCAGTGCTTGTTTGGTGGCTAAAGTGATCATCTAAATCATATCAAGTGGCTAAAGTGATGGTACGAACCTGTAGTAAAGTGTTCACAGTGACTACAGTAATTACAGTGTTTATTAAAACTCTTAAGCCTCAAATACACTATAAAAAGACGACGCTTAGACGAATTCCTGCAGTGACTTAGTTGTTAGGTGTTTGAACCTCCGATCGCTTCAGGTCCTTTCCTTTGCCTCAATTGTAAAATCGACAAAAATCGGAATTTGAGCGAGTCGAGGTTACACGAAGTGATTTGATTAACTTCGATCAACATTTGAGCGAGTCGAGGTTACACTACTATTGAATTTGATTAACTTCGATCAACTTGGCGAGTAGTGTATTGGAGGCTCAACAAGAACTTGCTCCGTGCCGCAGGTGCTGAGCGGCGTGCTGCGGCTGAACGAGTCGCTGACGCACCTGGTGTGGGGCGTGACCATCGAGCTGCTGCGCGTCACCGAGCTGTTCATCGACCAGTGCGAGGCGGGCGACGGCGACGCCAAGCGCCGCGACGCGCCCGCCGCGCCCACCGCGCCCGCCGCGCTCGACAAGCGGCGCGACGTGGGCGAGTGCATCCCCGTGCTTAAACCCGTGCCCGGCTGCAAGCCGCCCGTCGACCACCGCACCGTCGCCGGCCCGCCGCAGGTATTCTTTATTTATTTATTTCATATTCAGTAGTTATTAAACTACTTACTAAAAATTTAATAACAGTCATGTGTCAAAATTCGAGCAGCTCAAAATAGTTTTATGTAACCCAAATGGGCTGTCACACCACTCTTTAGAAGTTAAACTATTTTTAGAAACAAATGGCGTAGTATCGGAAACCCACTTCACACAAACTATTTTTAGAAACAAATGGCGTAGTATCGGAAACCCACTTCACACAAGAGCTACTTTAAAATCCCGAACTACAAGTTATACCATACAATGCACCCAGATGGCACAGCTCACGGTGGTTCCGCTAACGGTTCCAGTCAAAATTGCTGCGCATGATTATCAATGCTCCTTGGTACATCAAAAATGATCGCCTGCATCGTTAACTAAAACTAAACATCCAAATCAACTTGCAAGGAACCTAATGATGAAGAAACCTGGCACAACTTTCAAAAGGCTCTAGAGACCGAGCACCACAAAATGTCATGAAATAGACACCACATTATTATATTTGGGCAAATCACTGAATTTCGCACCAAACACGCCTTAATTCAAATACGTAAAATCCCGCTGAATGTCTCACGACAGATTGCAGGAATAATGAGAGACTAAATAAAAAAAAAATTCAGTAGTACCATACATTTTACTCACACTTATTGTATGCAAGTTAGGGATACCCAGTTTGCGCGTAGCCTTAGTTGTGAGTGATAAAGACACCGATTTTATTTTTGGTTTTCTTTTATCATGAAAATTAATATTTTCAAACCTTGTCATCATCCCCATTATTGTTGCAGGTGGAGATCCTGCCGATACCGACGCTCCAGCGTCTGCTGGCGGCGCAGCTGCCCAACACCAAGCTGAGACTGCTGCGCATCCCCTTCCACGCCACGTGGCGCCAGTCGCTCGCGGACTTCCAGTAGCAGCGCACCCGCCGCGCCCGCCGCCCCGCGCACACCTAACCAATGCTCCGCTCTGAAGTTGCACCGGGGCGAGCTGCGCACGTGGACTGGTCCCTGTAGACATAACGTGCAACCAACGATCTAACTCGTGAACTATGTTTTGATTGCATGCTGAGCTGGACCTTTCAAGGCTGTGCCAAATATGACAGTGGTATTCTGATGCTTATAGTAGTTTAAGCATCATAATATAATCTTATCTAAAAATTTTCTTTATTACAAACTACCCGCGTATTAAGAGCGTGTAGTACTAGTAAGAGGTAGTAGTAGGATGCAGTAGTAAGAGGCATGATAGCTTAGTGGATATGACCTCTGCCTTCGATTCCGGAGGGTGTGGGTTCGATTCCGGTCCGGGGCATGCACCTCCAACTTTTCAGTTGTGTGCATTTTAAAAAATAAAATATCACGTGTCTCAAACGGTGAAGGAAAACATCATGAGGGAACCTGCATATTCTCTGCGTGTGTTAAGTCTGCCAAACCGCATTGGGCCAATGTGGTGGCCTAACCCCTCTCGTTCAGAGAGGAGACTCGAGCTCAGCAGTGAGGCGAATATGGGTTGATAATGATCAAATGATGACCCGCGTAGTTCCCGTTCCCGTGAGAATACGGGGATGAAATGTAGCCTATCACACTAACAAATAACGTGGCTTTCTAGTAGTAAAAGAATTAAGAAAATCTGTTCAGTAGATGCAGTCACTACAAACTTTACCTATTTATAAAAGTATAGATAACACTCAAAACCGAAAATATTGCTATCTCTTTCATTGCGTTGGATAAGAGATGGGACTGGGACGATTTAGCCGCCATTGGTCGACATTTTTCTGTCTTCACGAGTTGTCGTTGGTAGCATGCTAGGCTTACTGATAATTGATTTAGTACACGTCAGTCATACGCCTCGTGTTCAGAGCGGACTGGAAGCTTGGTGAGATTGAAGCCTATATTATAATATATACTATTAGCATCGACGAATGCAGTGATAGCACGGCAATTCGTTGATAACACTAATATGGTATGCGGGCGACGGGGAGAGAAGGACTGCGCGGGTGTGAAGTCGTACGCGCGGGGCAGAGGCTGGAAGTGGGGTGCATGTGCTTATCTGTCATGGCTACCACCCTCCCGGCCCCCGCGGACCATCAGGAGTGTTACGAACGAATTACGATACGATACGTGCTTTGTATTGGAACCTCGAATCGTTTCGAGTCCTTTTGGTCTAAGGTCCGGCATTAGACATATATGCCCTAATCTGTTATTCATTAGTGCTATGAAATAAATGATAGATAATGTTCACAGTGACACATTGCAAATAGGTTGCCTAGTTAAATTGCGGCCAAACGCATTTTTCATACAATATCTAGGAAACCATGAACTAGGTCAAAGGCAACCTAATACAGTTAAATTAAGCATATAATAAGCTCTTATTTGATATATTAGACGATTAAATAACTGATGAGGGTATATAAATAATTAATTACTTAGCTATTTTTATCTGGCAACTCCACAGTTGCAGTGTGGAAGCAGGCAACCTTTACTTTTGCAATTCTTTTGGGTATATTCTATTAACTAGTATGATATTTTTTGATGAACCAATGAGGGAAGGAGATTATTTATTAAAAAAAAAATAATCATTCAATATTCACCGGGCGTGTGAATATTTTCAATCGCTTATTTCTTATCCCCAGTAAATAACAGATGAGGGTATATATTTCTTATGCCGGATATATAGCTTGGCAACTTCGTTTGTAACATTCCCGATGTTCCGCGCGGGCCGGGGGTCGTGTAGCGATGAATGAAAATCCCACGACTTATGCACGTCACTTCCCCGCACGCACGATGTCACACCCGCGCAGTCTTTCCCCCTGTCGCCCGCATATCATGGATGTGTTATCAACGAACTTGCCAGACGATAGTACTAAGGCGAGGTACCGTTGTATGAAGCGAAGCGAAGTTTGTATGTAGAATATGATAGTGTAAGCACTATCATATTGAATTCACTTTGAATGATGTACTGGGGGTGTTATACTCTCCTTGTGTCTTTGTACCAAGTTGCTCGGAAAAAAAACCGTTACGTCAGTAAATGCTTCAAAAATCATTCTTCATGGCTTCAAATGCCAGAGTCCTTCAATGTTGGTAACGTTGGCGGAGCGTTTCGTTGACAAGAAGCTGATTAATCACAAGTAGCAAAACCCGCGGGTGTTCGATAGTCTTAAGGCGTAGTAGAAAGAGAATAAAGAAATATTTTATCCTTAAATCCGATTCATATATGACGATTTGATATAACTATAGCTATTATTAATATTATAGAACTGTTTAATGATAATTAATTTAGTGTTAACATCGTGTAAGGTTGTAAATATTCCCTACGTCTAGTGATCAGTGCCTAGAAGTTTTTATTTTTCTTCATTATTTTTCATAATTTTGAGTTTTAATCATGTATGTATTTCCAAATAGTTTGGTTTGGAATTGGGGGTAGATATATCAAAATTATATAGGTGAATTCATGTTTAATCAAGTTTTAAAAATAAAGAAAAGTATTATATGCGAACCACTTAATCAAGTCTTTAACTGCGTGGCGCAGGGGTGTATGTATGACGTCAGAGGGGGGGGAGAGAGGTGCGGGGGCAACCCTCCTCTATACAAGCAATCAGACAGTAGTAAAGAAAAAAAATTATTTATAAATTAGCATTTTCGGAATCACAAATGAAATGTGTATATATTAAGAAATATTTGTTTAAAATTTTAAATGTACAAATAAATCTTGAATATTGTCGTATTTTTGATCTGTTGGATAAAACTGAAAAATGTAATAGCGCGTGACGTCAGTTGCATGTATGCTCCATAAATAAGAAAACCCACAGATGACGTCATACTAAACGCCGGAGTTTGTGGCATTTTTAAACAATATTTTTAAGACAGAAATTCAGTAAAAAGTCTAAAAAAATTAAATTATTTTTTATGGTTATATTCATTATTATTTTTTGAACATTTATTATGTAGTCTGATATTAATGAACTAGCAGACGTATGCTAACTACAAACTACATCTCTGCCGAATTTCATCTTTGTACGAATAAGCGGTCCTTTCGCTTTTATAAATATAGTTTAGCCGACCCCTGTACTGCGCAAGCGAGGATTGAGCTATGTGGTTTGTCTATAGTAGTCATCGGACTGAAGCCTTGATACACTGACGTCATTGTGGTTTTCATATAAATGTTTAACAATTACCACAGCTCGTAAAAACTACTGTCAAATGAAAAAAAAATCAAATTTAAATTATCCAATAGAATGTTTACACAATTTAGTACTGTTAACTAAAGAGCATGTTTAATATATTAGTATCTGTTTTCGGATGAGAAATGTAATCGGGTCAGGTGTAGAACCAAGAATGTTTTATTTAAAAATATACAGATTGTGTCCCTTTTGAATGGAGTCTCACTGATGGCGATACTAAAGCGTAGCGACCTTCTATTTAGTGGAATTACATGCGCCTAACGACATATCTCGTTAAGACAAATCTCAGACCAATTACCGTTGGAATTGTATCACACTTAAATTTACTAACAAAATTGTCTGTCGGTTTATGAGGGGGGCGAGGTAAACTCACACATTGAAAATATTTAACACCAATAAATATATCCTTTGTAATACACACACGTCACATACTTTTGACGAGGGGGTAACGTGTAACGAAGCATGTCCTATGGTAATTGGTCTGAGAGACAAATCGACCAATTGCAGCCGAACCGGAAACATCGCTCTCTTTCGTCCCAACGCAGCGAAAGAGAGAGCGATGTTTGCATTTTGGCGCTATTGGTCGATTGGTCATCACGAGATTTGTTATATGATATGAGGAGCGCATGTTAGGCCTACAGGAATATTGTTCTTTCTTTCTATCTAATGAATTTGTGATATACAGATAAACACTATCTTTTCATTTCATATTGTTTAGCGTCGCTGCAGTATCGCATTCAGTGTGACACCCTGCGACACATTCTGTGTGTTTCGGCTTAATGTTAGTTGTAGATGTTACAAATACATTGTAGAGTATTTTATAAAAGAATAAAATATTTTGCGATTGTATAATAATTGAAACATTACGGAAACCATGTTGGCAAGATACACTGTGACTTATTATTAATGATAGATATATAATGACATTTTATATAATTAAGATTGAATTAACATATTTTGATGGTATATAAAAAAAAATTATATATTTACGTGTATGTAATTATTTTGTGTACACTCGGTTTATTATGTTGGAAAGCATAGCTTTGTTTAGACGTCGGGTCTATTGTTTATAATCTCCTTTTTACAGATGCTTCGCGTATTTTTATTGTAATTTGTAGTGCCGCGGCGGCCGGCGCGCCTTGTATAAACATTGTGCATAATTTGTGTCGTCCGCGCCGGCTCCTTAGGTTTATATAAATACTTGATAGTATTGGCGACTTAATAAAATGTTGCCTTGTAACACTTGTTTTATTTATTTTAATAACCTTTTTTCTATTAAATGACAACCCTCGACAGCGATTTTATCTGATAATGAGCTAACTGACTAAGGACTCGCACCCAAATTCACAAACAAAATTGTCTGTCATTTTTTGAGGAAAACAATAGGAAATGAGCTTAGATTGGGTATATATCTTATACTAAAAGAGGTATTTTTACGGAGCTCTTTAACCGACGAACACGATTGCAACTATGTAACATCGCTTCTAAAGAGAAAGTTTTTATAATCGCATTAGATCGTTGGTCATATACTTTGACAGGAAAGTGATGTCTAGCAGGTCCATAAGTAATTAGTCTAAGAGGAGTGGAGTTATCCAAGGGTTTACTTGGAAGGGGTACAAATTTATTTCATATATTGCCTGAGTTGATTGGTCCTTGGTTAGCCTATTTGGCTTCAGATTATGAGAACCGGGTTGGGTTTTATAAATAATGACCTTTACTAAATTTCTTCCAAATTCAGTAAAAAATCGCAGCCCTGAGTTGAGAAGTTGATACACATACCTTGATTTATGTCATAATCATTGACATCTGATAGCGATTGTTAAAATAGGAAACATCACCCCGTCTTAAGCCCGCCAATCCGCATTGAAGCAGTGTTGTGGGTCCAAGTTTGATATTCCCTCATTATATTCATATTATAAGGAGGAAGGCCTGACCCTGTGCTGATAATAACAATTGTTTTAATTAATAAAGTACAAGAAGTAGTTGAAATAATCAAAAATAAAATCGTTAACAAACTTTATTGACAGTACATAATAAGTTACAAAAATACATACTTTCTCTTACGAACTAGTATATCTAATGCAAGGAATAACAAATTTTAACATTGTCGTTATCTATAATACAAATTGTATTTTTTTAACACTGGAGAGAATATAGGATTTCTTAAACAATTACATGTTTCAAAACGCTAACCACTTAATAAGGTTAGCTAGGCCTAAGATACAGGACATAATATCTCAAGATGACAGAAAGACTATATAGCACTCTTTTGTTGCTTTGGAAAGAGATGGAAAGCTCCGCCGCCATTGGTCGACAATATGTCTTTCTCTTCACTGGATAGGGAGAAAGAGATGGGAAAAGTCCGCCGCTATTGGTCGACAATGTCTTTTTCTCTTCACTGGATGGAGAGAAAGAGATGGGAAAACTCCGTCGACAATATGTATTTTTCTCTTCTCTGGATATGATCGCTAGGCCTACTGAATTACACTTGATGTTGAAGTTTGCGTGCTATTGTTTGTTTTAAGGGTGATAGTGTTGAGGGTGTAGGGTGGGGTGAGGGTGTTGGGTGTTGGGTGTCGGCGTCGGGTTCAGTCGGCGGTGGCCTCCGGGTGTCGCTCGAGCAGCATGGCGACGCCCTGCCCGCCGGCGGCGCACGCGGAGATGACGCCGATCTGTCCGTCCTCGCGCACCAGCCGGTTGGCCGTGTGCATCGCCAGGCGGACCTACACACGGAAACAAGGTTAAACATGTTTACAATGTGTCCCGTAATTAATTTATATAACATAAATAGTAGATATACCACCTCATTATTTAAAACTATATTTGATATACATTTCGAAGAAAAAACTTGGAATGTGCACACTTTGAATTTTTTTTTTCTTATATTGAAATTTAGTCAAGGTTAGGCTACTAGTTTTTGTTCTCCTAGAGGAGAGATTACAACTATGTACCTCATGACCTCATGTAAATGTGAAACTAGGTTTGTGCCATCGATCTCCTATTAAACTGGATGCAAAATCAGCGACCAATAAACGTCTCCACTCAATGAGTGCCAAATCTAACTTCTTGGCACTCAATTTAAGTAGTCGCATTTGCAAATTCAACCTTAAATTCAAGTCAAACAATGAATTCGCTCTGAATTTGGGATTTTATTGAATATTGGACTATATTTAAAAGCATTTAGGTATAATTTTCTTTACTAATAATTCTAAAACTGTCAAAGCAAAATTTTTAAGTGAAATATTCTACATGATTGTGCGTCCTTTTATTATAAGAGGTCAATGGTTTGTGCTGCTAAGTTTTAGACTTATAAGTACGATAAGTTTTAGTCACTCACCCCAGTGGCGGCGAAGGGGTGTCCAATGGACAACGAGCCGCCCCACTTGTTCCACTTGGCCAGGTCCGGCGAGCCCACCTTCCCCTGCCGCCCGAGGTACGTGGTGCCGAACCAGTCCGAGTCCATGGCTTTCAGGTTAGCCAAGATCTGACCCTGGAACAACAAGTACAAGTTTATTAATCCTTAACTGTAGTCAATACCGTCTTCACCATAAGGGCACACGGGGCACGTGCCCAGGGCCCCCATTCTCAGGGGCCCCGAAAGACTGACAGTTTCAATATCCTTAAAGAAATTGACTTTAAGGATATCTAAGGACCTTATAGAAGATTTTGCTAAACAGGAATCTCGAAAGAAACCATTATCGTAATCCTATAACCAAAAACCCAGTAGCATTCTAATATCACTGTTGATGACATATTATATCATACTATATAAATAAACGGTCATACTTAGTAAAAAAAAATGTTAGTATAATTCGCTTTTTTACTTTCCAAAACGGCTCCAAAGGAGACGGCGGTGACTGTAGTCGTGGGTCCATGGGACCCATGTTTATGCTTTAAACGCGTGTAAAATCACGGCGTGTGCCTCAGCGCCTACGGCTCTTAGGTACCTGCCTAAAATACACCCAAGCATCTTGAGGAGAGTGCTTCGCTCGGTACTACAAAGGTGAGTATTGGTACCCGTGCAGGTCCGTGGGACCCACCACTACAGTTCTAGTCCAACAGGTGTATTTGCGTGTGATATTACAGACATGAAGCGTATGACTTTGCTCACGATGTTTTTCACCCACTGTTTGAGACACGTGATATTCAATTTCTTAAAATGCACACAACTGAAACGTTGGAGGTGCATGCCCCGGACCGGATTCAAACCTGCGCCCTCTGGAATCAGGGGCAGGGGTCATATCCACTGGGCTCTCTTAGTTTGATAAATTAAAAAAATATAACAAAAGCTTATATTAATGTACACTCACTGCGAAGGCCTCATGGATCTCCCAGGAGTCGATGTCGCTGAGCTTGAGGCCTGCTTTGTCCAGGATCTTGGGGATGCCGTACGCAGGCCCCAGCAGGAGCTGGTCCACGGGGTCCTGTCGGGAAGAAATATCTTTAACAAAGTGCTTAGCGTGACATGTAGGCCTAACATACGACACATCTCGGGAGGAGGAAGGCGCATATCGACCGATAGCGACAGTTGGTCTCAACTCAACTCAACGAAAAATGGCGAGCGATATTTTCGATTCCGCTGCTATTGGTCGACATTTGTGATGTATCGTGTTACCTATCTTAGACCTACTGGATTTATAACTAATTGAAAAAGGTACCTTCTAACCAGAATTTTACAGTGAACGAACACTTCTATATTCTTAGCACTTGATAGATGATAGTAACTAGTTTTGCAAACAACTAGTTAGCATAGCTGGGCATTATCTCGTTAATCCGTTAATCGTTAATTAACGAAGTTAACATTTTGATTAACGGATTAACATTTAAGTTAACTTTTAAAAATGTTAGCGGACCCGTTAACTTCCGTTAATGTGCAGAAGTCCGTTAATCGTTAATCCAATGCTTACTATTTACCGCGCGACGTGATTAACAGGTTTAGACAAGTAAGAAATTATGAAAGATTTTTTTTTCAAAGAAATCAACAAATTACTATATTTATGTTAAAATTATAGATAAAATCAACTAAAAACAAATTAAGGCACTTTTCCCCAGTGCTCACCTTTATTTTTCCAATGGGGATCTCACACAATGATATAAAAATGCAATATTAACCAGTCATATTAACGGATTAACGATTAACGTTAACTTGCGTTAATTCTTCCGACATGTAACGCTTTAACGTTTAACGAAGCTAACCTTTTTTGTAGCGGACTAACGATTAACGAAGTTAACTATTTGATTAACGGTGCCCAGCTATGCTAGTTAGAACATCTAACATGACACACATTAATAATAGTATTTACTGATACCTGCAAGATATTGAAATGAGCCATACACAAAAGATACAACTTTCATTGTCTTTTGATCAGTCATTCGAGACAAACTTACCAGGAAAAGCCTATTTTCTAAATATTACTTTTCTAACGAAAGGTTGTCTAGGAGAGATCGATTTAGCGATAAGCTGCATTTGAACTCTAACTTCTACTATAAGCTTCCTCTTCTGTAATTATGCTTGTATATTATTATTCTGTTTGGTGCAATAAAGAATAAATAAAATACTTTGCCAAATTTTTGTGAAATTTTTTATATCCACATAATGTGTATGATGTTACCTGAGCCACGTAGGTGAAGTCGCGCAGGTACGCCTTAGGCTTGAGGCCCAACTCCTTGGCCTTCGCCTCCGACATCACGAGGCAAGCCGACGCTCCATCGGTCTGCAAGTAACATTCAATCATCTACCCTCCGTGATGAGTTAGACCACTCTCACTGTTGATCTTGATTGATTGAGGCTCTTAAATCTTTCATAAGGAAATCTTTATACAGTATTATTGTGAGGGTTATCTTCACCCGAGTGAGATGAGTAAGAGTACGGGCCTCGAGACGAACATAATTGGTATTGTATAAAATAAAGGTATTGCAGCCTATGGGTTTTATTGCGCGTTAGTCCAACGAGGGGACTGCGAGTGATGCTCACCAGGAAGGAGGCGTTGGCGGCGGTGACGGTGCCGTGCGGCTTGACGAAGGCGGGCCGCAGCTTGGCGAGCTGCTCCGGCGCCGACACGCGGATGCCGTTGTCCTTCTCCACCAGGGCGTCCTTGCCCTCCACTGAACAAATTTATGGAAAATTTTAATTAAAAAAAAAACTGTATAAAGAGTGTGTGTGTGCATATGTTTAACACTGAACACTAAAACTTCTTTAAAAAATAGTACCAAGTGGTAGTGATACTTTTCCTACCAAGTGGTTGTGAAGTGAGAGAGAGACGAATATCTTAGCATTCCATGGATTCACCGTGCGGGTGCCGGGTCCATCGCGTAGTAGAGAGAAGAACTCCGAGCAGAGTCCTGAACTTGTGACAACAGGATGTAGGGTTAAGGAATTCCTTGACGATCGATCAACACTCCCCGTTATCTGCTCGTGTTGTTCTCCCTGCCTAGCCAAATTTGGTGAGATCCTATTATATAGAGCAGCTTTGGATACTCACCTTTGACAGGTATGAGGTCGGTGAAGTAGCCCTTCTGCTGCGCCTCGTGCGCCAGCGTGTGCGAGCGCAGTGCGTACTCGTCCTGCTCCGCGCGCGAGGCGCCGAACGCCGCCGCCAGCCGGTCCGCGCTGTGCCCCATCGTCTCGCCCGACGAGAACTCCGCCACCGCCGGCAGCTGAACAGTTGACCAGATTCGTCATCAAATATAGTGGTGTTATGTGGAGACGAATATCTTAGTATTTCGTGGATAGACCGTACGCTAGCTTCATCGCGTGGCAGAGAGAAAAACTCTGAGCAGAGCTATGGACTTGTAATTAATGAGCGTAGGGTTAAGGAATTCCATGACAATCGATTAATAGTCCCCTTATTTGCCAAGCTAGCTAAATTTGGCAAGATCCTATTAGAGCAGGTTTGGATATCCGTTCTAATATAGAACTTGCTGCAGTTCTAGCGAGGCCAAGGTCTCTAAGGAATTTATAGATTGATTTTGCTGGTAATTCTCTCGCACCTACTTCTATAGCATATAGCCATTTTTAGTGAACAAATCGCTGTAATATTCGGTTTTATGTATAGTTCTGTTATCGCCGCGTTGCAACGACTTGCGGTACGGACAGCTTCAGTGTGCTCGTGACTTTCGAGCCGTCCACATCTCTTGTTGTGTATTTCTTTATGGGTTACTTGGGATAGGCGGGAAGAGTGACTTGAGTGGATAAGGGGAGTGTTAGATATCTGTCAAAGGCGCATTTAACCCTACACACGTCGTTTACAAGTGCGTGACTCCACTCAATTCATTTCTCATTCTCATCATCATTCTCTGCTTTCTTATTTCTGTAATCACCTCTGTGTCCGCTAAAAGTTCTATGATTTAAAAATTATCCTCCAGTGTAAGTCTATAATAAATGAAAATAATTTCAGCTGAGTGAGCCTAGTGTGTCGGTGACGGTGGCAGTACCTCGGGCGCGAAGTAGTCGGGGCGGATGCTGGCCAGCAGCGAGAGACGCTGGGCGGGCGTCTTGGCGCGGTTGAGGCGCAGCAGCAGCGCACGCATCTTGCGCGAGTGTCGGATGGGCACGTCCGACATGAACTCTACACCGCCCGCGACGATGATGTCGTACGCGCCCGCCGCTATCATGCCGATGCCTGCAGCAGACGTTGTTTGTTAGTCTGCATACTTATTGTATCTATACTTAAAATTATAAAGCTGAAGAGTTTGTTTGTTTGATTGAACGCGCAAATTTCAGGAGCTACTGGTCCGATTTGAAAAATTGTTTCAGTGTTAGATAGCCCATTTATCAAGGAAAGGTATAGGCTATATATTATCTTCATATTCCTACGGGAACGGGATCCATGCGGGTGAAACCGCGCGGCGTCAGCTAGTTAATACCGTTATTGAATACCGTCGTCATCGCAGTTTTCGTTCAAAATTGTTTAGTGCCTGAAGCATGGGCGTTTTTTTATTTTTGGTATGAAGCCATAGACCGACTGCTAATCTAGGGAGGGGCAGCTGCCCCCCCTGCCCGTACCTCGTTACGGCCTATGCTACTACAGGCCCATGGCCTGAAGAGGAAAGTCTTCAAACAATATGTGTTGCCAGTGATGAATCTATGGTTCGAGGACTAGGTCGCTAGCTAAATGCCTCATAAGAAGGCTCAGAGTCACTCAGCAGACAATGGAGCAAGCTATGCTTAGAGTTTCTATGTGTGATAGAATCAGAAATGGGGACATCAGCGGAAGAACATAAATAGCTCAGCAAGTCGCGAAGTTGTATAAGGGGCATGACATATAGTTTGAAGAGCAAATGGAAGTTGGGGCACCATGGTGCTGGAAAGGTGACCCCACCCTGGGAAAAGTGTTGGTTGACACCTCTAGAGGGACCGATGACATCAAGCAGGATGCACTGACCATTGTTTGCTGGTCATTGAGACGGTGGTGTATGGAAGTATATACAAGAAGCCTATGTCCAACAATGAACATCCATTGGTTGTTCATGATGATGTTAGTGTAGACACAGTTACCGGTGGTGATGGCCTGGTTGGAGGAGATGCAGGCCATGGTGACAGTGTGTGCAGGCGTCTTGTCGCTGAAGCCAGCCGCCAACGCCGCCTCGCGTCCAATGTTGGATGTCTTCACCTCCTGGATGACTGTGCCGTACACTATGTAGTCGATCAGCTCCTTCTGGATGCCGGTCTTCTGCAGCAGACCCCTGCAGATTCACATTATTACTTTTACAAATATATCCTTTACTAGCTTTGTTCTGCAGTTTCACTGATGCAGATGCCATTTCTGTAGGAACATCAAACTCAATAGTTAGCTTAGTTACATAGTTCATTTGCTACAGTAAAGTCAATCTCAGTGTGTGGAATGTCTATCAACAAACAAATGAAGGTAAGAAACATTAGACATTGGTACATTTATTTAGAATTTATATTGTTTTTTTATATTATAAGTTAAGATATTAATTAAATCTAATGGTTTATTTATTTTATTTTATTTATTATTCTACAAAAAACACATTTCAATTAAGCCTAACCATAGTGCAACACAAACCACAGTTGGTTCTAAGCTTACTAATAAAATTTATTGTCATTGTTACTTAAGAACCCTTCATTCTAATTAAAATTATTATTAGGTGTAAGTTTGCTAGCTAATGCTATACCTTTATTTTTTGTTGATATAAATTCCATAATGACTTTTGCTTTAGACTAGTTCTACCCATGATTTCACCAGCTAAGATCCCAACTCTATAGAAATATTGGAATAAAAAGTAGCCTTAACTCTTTTGCTAGGCCATAATATATATTCATTTCTATACTGTGGCCTTTCAGAATGTTTGTCCCCATAGAACACACAATAAAACACAGAAAGATGCTGTGATGTTCTAGTTGAACATATAGAGAAATCCTGAAATATCAAATACCACAAGGATTGCTATCTGTCAGCTAATGTTCAACATTATATTTTACTCACAGTAATGAATGCCTGGCAAGCTCATGAGGCATCATCTTGGCATAGTCGGTGAAGGATACCAGGAAGGGCGTGCGCACTCCATCAACCAGCACCACATTCTTGCCCGTGCGATCCTTGAGGGTTTTCTTTTGGTGTAAGGCTGCACCCACACTGAGGGCTCGACGAGCTGAGTCTAGTGGACATAGTAAAATTAAATTATTTTCAATTACAAGCATTTTTTCTTATATTTAAAAGTATTACTAGCAGGAGCCTCATGATTTACCCACATATTTGCCATTCCCATGGTGATATAGGGATAAATATATATATAGCTGGTGACACTCAAAGTGATTTGGCTTTCCATAGGTAAAAGAACTTTAAAAATTGATTCAGTAGATCCAGAGATGTACCCTACCTCAAAAACTTTAACTCTCTATAATAATTACAATTTAATTAATAAAAATTACACATAGTATTAGTTTAGATAGTGGTATGAATAAAAGTGAAATATAGCAATTTATAAGCACTACTATTTAAATACTATATATAATAAGTAATAAAATTCTTGCTATTATCTATTAATGCTATCAGTTTAAATAACTGTATTTTATACTGATTCTACTAAAGGCTAAAAAAAAGCATTGCTTCTACTTACAGAACATCTAATGGTCATTCATCATGATTGTATGCCATGCCATTGATTAATATTGATTAGGTAGATATTGTCCAAAGTTTCTATTTATAGTAGGTACTTTATTTCTGTAATTATTTCTATTTTATTTTGTTTTTTTTTGAGTAAGAATACAATAAGGAACATAAGCTAACTTATCCTAATAACTATACAAATCATGCTGACATGGATTGGTGGCAAGAATACTGGCTGCATTTTCACTCTGGACAGCCAGGCACAAACACTGAATCAGTCCTTCTGACCCCAGTTGAGGCAACTAGCCGCAGTGAAATAATCGCTTTTGGTCTTGTTATAAGTATTTTAATCTTGAAATCATTTGTTTCTTTTATTCATCATAACTTTTACTGTCTATTTTTAAGATACACCTTCATTTTTAAATATAGATTATAGTGTAATCAAAACAATTAAAAACTTTCATCAATTTCAATAAGACAACAAACTTCTACAGGCCTACTATTTTGTCATACTCATGATTAACTGGGACTATGGTTTATTCACATGAACTACTTGAATTTTGAAAATGTTAAGATAATTTAACATTTAATCTCAAAAAACTTTTATGACAATTATAAAGTGATAATTTTCTAATATTTATATAAAGAGAATTTGTAACATATTAGTATATTGAAAAGCGTACAAAGTTCAAATATTTAATAATATTATGTATTTTATTTATTAATTGCACCCATGCCAACTTTCGAAGTCCAAAGTTTACATCCTATACTTACCATAGCTATATCCTATTACCCTTCTCGTAAGAATATCTTTAATTTTACAACTGGAATAAGATTACAAATAGGTAGGTGCAGTTGTCAGAAAATAAAAAGGAATTTGATATTTTATATACTAATGAAACGAAGATAATTACCGAATTTAGCAGTGGAAGTAGGGCGAGCCGCTTTTATGAAAGATTTCGCGACTTGTGATGCCATGACTCCTCTCAATGTGATACCGGCGAACACTGATATGAATTATTAAATTTATTACGACACTAAAATAATATTCTCTAATTAAAACGAGACAAAATCTAAACTAAAAAATTATTAATTGTAAAAAGTTGGACTCTGACCTGTCACGACGTCAGTGACAGATGAAAGCCTTGACATTGACAGTTGACACTAGTAACAAATTCCGTTCAAAAATGATTAATCGTACGGCCTCAAAATTTAAAATCTATATGTTCACACTAAATTACGATATAAAATAACGAAATATTATGATAGCAACAAAGAAACAACCATAAACTGAACATTTTGCTATTATTGCAGTAGGCTATGTCATGCCATGGTATTTAAAATTCTTGAATGTTGAGGGTAGATGAATAAGTTTCATTCTAATTTCGTTTCCGGTATACTTTGTCCGCAACACGGAACTACATTTCACTACGGAGTATTAACTAAAATAGTCTTATCAAAACCACGTGGACATTATTTATTTCATTTAAGTTTTTGTTTTAAAAAAATGCAGTTTTAATGAAGCACAACATAATTTACTAATTTTGGAGGTAAGTAAAAGTCAATTATTCAAAAATCGCATGCTAAATAGGTTGGAATTCTTTTTATTGAATCGTAATTTACTTGCAAAGTATGCCGGCAATAAATACCTACTCACCATGTTCATACATTTATTTCGTTTATTTACCATGCAGTCCAAGATAGGATTAGACACTTTAACCTATGTGGCAATATGATACCGAGTAAATCAGTTTCGAAACAGTAGCAACAAGTTTCGCATCTTGTGTCTGACGATTCAATAGAATTGTCTAATATAACGTCAATTACGAGTTAAGTATACCACTAATACAGGACTTTGGGTGAAAGACTACAAGTTCTCATAGTTTTGCATACGTAGCTATAGTATAAGGAGAAAAGATCATTAATCCATATTTATAGGCATGGAAAACCGATCTAACTTCTTTATTGAATCGTAAATCGTCTGCTGCGGTAAATTAGTGATACCAGTGTAAGTTCCATTTAACGGTTCAGAGATTAGTCCGGACAAAAAGACAGACATACTGACTAAGTTTTGTACAAAACGGTTGATTGTGGGTATTTGTGTAAATAACTGTAAGCACTTGACTTTATAGTAACATCATCATCATCATCATCATCATTATCAACCCATATTCGGCTCACTGCTGAGCTCGACTGTCCTCTCAGAATGAGAGGGGTTAGGCCAATAGCCCACCACGCTGGCTCAATTCGAATTTGGCAGACTTCACACACGCAGAGAATTAAAAAAATATCTGTTAAGCAGGTTTCCTCACGATGTTTTTGCTTCACCGATTGAGAAAAATGATATTTAATTTCTTAAAAATTGTAAGTTATCTTGAAATCACAGACAGACATAACAATTTTATTTATGTGTATTAGTGTATTGATTTCACAGGATGGCGATTCTATTATGTGTTGTGTCGTGGCTGGCGCTGTGCTCTGCGCACTTCGTGGACGACATGCAGACGTTCGAGCCGGAGTGCCTCACGGAGGGCGCCTTCACGTGTCTGACGGGAGGCTGCGTGCCTCAGGAGAAGTACTGCGACGGGAACTACGACTGTGAGGACGGGAGCGATGAGAATTTCTGCTGTAGGTTACACAGATTAGTATCATATCCACGATAGTAGGTTTTGTATTAAAACGAAACTTGTGAAGGGTTTTATTTGATGTTTTTTTTAATCCTGTACCAAGCAAAGATCGGTGACCGCACTACCTTCAGTCATCGGTGATCGTAAATTCTTGAGTATTAAATATGTTCTATTAAAAGAAATAAAGAGCGGTTTAAGCGGCATCATACCGGAACGCATTTGACGGAAGCTGGGAATCGGATTGAAGACCTCTTTAATAACTTTTTTTACAAACACAGAATTACGCCAAAGAGGCCGTCAATGACCTTATGATTCGTAACATAAATGCTGTAATGATTAACCTTATTGTTTGTCATTTGTTTCAGTGAATCACCGGCCTGATGAACAGTACTGCAACGACACCCATCAGTTCCTGTGCGCAGACGGGCTGAAGTGCCTCCCCAGCGCGTGGGTGTGCAATGATGAAGTCGACTGCAAGGACGGCAGCGATGAGGCTAATTGTCCCACTACAGTGTTATCAGATAATACGAATGTACGATTTTACAAACAAGTAGTAATTAACGCACGCCAGCGACTCCGTTTGCGCGTAACTATGTTCATCACAAATCCCGCGGGAGTCATGGATTTTTTTTAGGACTTTAGGTAACTGAAGGCCTGTTCAATGTTTCATCATCAGCCTGTATCCGTCCACTGCTGTAAACAGGCCTTTTCGAGAGCGCGCAACCACACACGATCCTCCGCCTTCCTCATCCAGCCAGTGAATATTACACACTGTCACACACTGAATATTTTAGTAAACATTTTTCAAACCATGCTTATAAGTTTTTTTTTTTATAAATTTTAGTCCATGTGCAAGGGATTCTCATGCGACAGCAAAAGGTGTATTTCGAGTTTTTGGAAGTGCGACGGCTACTACGATTGCGATGATAAGACCGATGAAGATGTTAAGAATACCTGCAGTAAGTATTGCACTTTGCATCATGACCTGATCAAGAAAAGAAGGTCGTCATTGCGTTGCGGAAAAGGAACTATAATATACTAGAAATACTTGTGGCTGGTCATACTAAAATAAGATTTAAAAGGCCAGTAGCAGTAGGTACTTAGGTTCTTTTTTTTACCCACTTATTGTACGTAGAGAAAAAAACCCTAGTCTTAGCCTAGCAATCCTCAAGCCTGTGCTGGTTCACTCTTCATGAATCTTAGCAAACAAAGTCTTCCGCTTTTTAATTATTACAGTTGTTATATTAAAAAAAAAAAGGTAGGCGTTAATTATTTCAAGTATTTGAAAATTTTCAGGACACGTTTTACATTCAAAAACATTGCACGATTTATACTTGCATGATTTATCGTACTGTGAGAACAGAGGAAGGTATTCATGTCTGGATAAATCTTTTTGTTTGCCGCCTGAACATATGTGCGATGGGATTAAAGATTGCAAGGATGGAAGCGATGAGGGCGCGTTTTGTGATCGCTGTAAGTAAAAACCTTGTTCAACGTATTCTTTAATTTCATTAATGTTGAGAATTCCTATTATTATTTAGGAAAATCTCAGACCGAAAAAAAAAATAATAATATTATTAATACTTATACATTTTCAAAATGAGTTATTTGCACTATAAACTCAAACACTCTTTTTTGCCGGGTTTTTCAGCGCCTTTTAGCGCTCTGTTACCTAGATCAAAAAAAAAGGAATCCAGAGCCGTAAATCCTTACGTAAATCAGTTTTTTTACAAGTTTTTGATTTGGTTTGTTTTTGTTATTAATCTGTGGTCTGTGGTTTTGTTTTTGTTTTGCCGTTTTTTCTTCAAAAAAATCACCATTTATCAAAATATTTTGCTTTTGAGAGTTTGAGAACTTGGTTTTCGTTGCATCTTTTTGTGAAGTAAAAAATTATTATTCAGAGATATTGTCATTATTATATATATTAATTAATAATCAGTTTATGGTACAAAACGCTGATTTCTTAGAAATAGAATTTAGTGAATAAATTTGAAGAAGTGTCGTGTGTTTAACAATCGAACTGACTGAGAAAATTACGCGTTATTTCTGTTAGCATAGAAGTTGAAGAAAAGTTCTAGAATATGCCTCGTCTACGGTCAAACAAGCAACGTAATAACTCCAAAAAAATCGAAAAGCGGCCCTCGCGGCCCAGTAAAGCACAACTGTTGACCTACAATAATCCAGCCAGGGAAACTTTTTGTCAATGGGTGCTTTCTCACCAAAAGGCGGATCCTGACTTCCTATCCAACATTATGTGGACAGGCGAGAGCAGCTTTGCACCCAATGGTGTCACAAGTAATAAGAACCGCTTCTATTGGTGCCGCGAGGGGGAGTTGCCACCGGCGTTCATAGAGCCTGAGGAAGACATTATCACCGTACACGTTTGGGCCGGTATACACAAGAACCAGATCATCGGTCCAGTGTTTATAGATGGAAACCTGAATTCAGCCAAGTTTTTGGAGCTGCTCAGTGGCGCAGTGACTGAGTATATAGATGATTTACCATTGAACGTACGCCAGAAGTTGTGGTACCAACTGAATGGATTACCGGCACATTCAGTGCCTGCTGCCAGGAAACGCTTAAGTGCTATGTTTGATGAACAGTGGATAGGTCGTTACGGACCTGTTGTGTGGCCATCTAAGTCTGCCGACCTCTCACCAATGGAGCTCTTCCTATGGGATTTTGTTAAACGGCACGTGTATGCTAAACGTATAAAAGTCTGTGCTGTGGAACTAAAAAAAAGTATCACTTCTGCCTTTGACAAGTTAAAAAGTATGGCTGAAAAAAGTGATTTGTTAAATAAAGAGAGAGACAAAGTGCTGAAACAATGCCAGGACAGTATTAGAGAAGTGAACTTTAATTAAACAGACATTTCTAATAATAATAATAATTTTAAATAATTCAAAATGAAATGTGTACATTACTTGTTTATTATTATTTTCCAACTTTCTATTATTAGTTTTATTGTTGATTAGGTTTTTTTATTACTACTAAACTTATCAAAATTATTTTCTAAGACATCTTTTAATAACAATCCATAAGAGTTGGCAGAAACCTGAAAGGTGAGTGCTTGTGATTTAAAAACAAACCACTTAATAATATAATTTTAATAGATAATTTCAATAGTAATTTCAGGTAGGTAGCTGTAGCATAATTAGAATATTATAAAGAAACCATCAGTGGTATGGGTAGTTACCCAAGGGGCGTTTGGAACCCTCGTAACTTTCATTTTAAGTTTTCAACCAATTGTTATCATCATTATCAATATTAATTAATATTATCTGACGTTGTAAACTAAGTCTAATTGAAATAAATGAACTTTGACTTTGACCTTGACTTCTAACCCACTTTGTCATAAAATAGGTTAGCCCTTGACTGATTAATAATCTGACGTTGTGAAATAAATGAACTTTGACTTTTTATTAATCTGATGTTGTAAACTAAGTCTAATTGGAATAAATGAACTTTGACTTTGACCTTGACTTCTAACCCACTTTGTCATAAACTGTATTTTTTTCTTTTCTTTACAAGTTAGCCCTTGACTACAATCTCACCTGATGGTAAGTGATGATGACAGGTGAAATTGTACTCAAGGTCTAACTTGTAAATAAAAAAGAAAAAAAAATTTGGACATAGTAGCAGATATGAGTGTAATAAGAAAATAAATGAATAATATAATTTATCTGCCACCTGCATTGGAGCACTGAGTAATACTGCATATCTCCTTTACAGAGGAAAGCCTGGGCTCTTGTGTTTACCGGACATTAGTCTGGACCATGATCTGATCAAATGATTGCTGATAATGACAATTAAACCTATTAGTATTTTTATATAATTGATACAATTTCAGGGCATACCATGTGTAAAAACTTCACATGTCCCCAAAATGCAGAATGCAAGCCTCAACGTACAGCCGCAACTTGCCTGTGCGAGACGTACAAGAGATATAACTCAACAAGCAAACAGTGTGAAGAGACCGACCACTGTATGGAAGAGAAACCGGTCTGCTCCCACATGTGCCAGAACAAGGGAGACCACTTCCTCTGCACTTGTGATCAAGGATACACAACGGATATTGCAAAGTACTTGTGCTTTGCGCCAGGTAACATTTATTATTTGCCTTTTATTTATAGTCTACTAGCAGACGCCGCGCGGTTTTGCCCACGTGTTTCCCGTTCCCGTAGGAACAGGTATAAAATAAAGTCTACAGCACTTGGGGAAAGTGTAGCTTCCGAACAGTGAAAGAATTTTTCAAATTGGTTCAGTAGTTTCAGAGCCTATTTAATACAAACAATTAATCTTTCCTCATAATCATATTAGTATACATTTTTTTTTTTTTTTTATTATTATTTTTTTTTATTCTTTACAAGTTAGCCCTTGACTACAATCTCACCTGATGGTAAGTGATGATGCAGTCTAAGATGGAATCGGGCTAAACGGAACGCTAAATCGCTTGGTGGTACGTCTTTGCCGGTAGGGTGGTAACTAGCCACGGCCGAAGCCTCCCACCAGCCAGACCTGGACAAATTAAGAAAATCTCAATCTGCCCAGCCGGGGATCGAACCCAGGACTTCCGTCTTGTAAATCCACCGCGCATACCACTGCGCCACAGAGGCCGTCAAAGTATTTAAGTGTATATCCATGTTATTTGTCCTGTAGTTTAAAAGTTTTATCTCATTTTTAGATCCTGAAGCGTTATTATTCTTCAACACGCGCAATGACATAAGATACGTGTCTGTGAAATCCAAAAATGAAGTGACTGTCACAACTGGTATCAAACAGGTATTCAATTTAATTTTTTTTATCAAGGCTACTTTAATCAGAAATACAAATAAATCATTAAAACCCACAAAATAGAACTTTTTTACTTGAAAACATTTTAATTAATATTAGTTTCCAATCCAGTGGGAATACGTAGGTATTTTAGTTTTTGATTTTTTATTAGTTTTAGCAAAATTCATAACAAAATTCATTGTTCATACTGAACTTGGGTATAGTAACGCCTGCTTGTATTGAAATAAACACTGTTGTGCAGGCGCACGCGGTGTCATACGACGGCAAGTATTTGTACTGGGTGGAGATAGCCGAAGGTCACCAAGCCATCATGAGGGCAAGGCTCGACGATATTAAGGACTCTAAACAGGTTACCTTCATTTGACTATTATAATTACTAATTAACTTTTGTTTAATTATTTATAAGTAATAAAGATTTTCTTGCACAATCGTATTACCCATAGAGCCTCATCTCATCAGAAATATAAAATGTCTGATTTGGGGGACGCCATTATTATTTTCAGCAGTCTATGATTAATAAGCTAATAAAAGGAATTTATTTTTTTTAATTTTTAGGCTAATAAGGCATCTCGTCTTCAAATTGACTAAATTAGCTTCTATATCTTAAAGTGCAAATTAGTGTAAGTGAAACATAGCTAATAAACGTTTTTTTTTCACTGATACAAAGAAAATTGCTAAAACGGCTAAAAGTGTGTTTGACTTTTTTACCACATTTGTGATTGGTCCATCACCGAACATCGGCAAATATAAACAAATTTTGTTTACTTGTCTCATCACTTGCTCAGAGACAGTTTGTTTTTCATTTTCAGAGTTTTTCAAAATGCTTTAAAAATCATTTTTCTGGTAATACCAGGTTATAGCCGCTCTAGGTCTAGAAGACCCTGGCGACATAGCGATAGACTACCTGGGCGACAACATATACTTCAGCGACGTGAAGCGTGGTATCATTTCTGCGTGCCGGTCCGACGGGTCGGCGTGCGTTACGGTACGCACTCGCTCCAGACGGCCGAGATTCGTCACCCTGGACCCTAGGCAAGGGTGAGTAGATTTACCGCTTAGATATTTATAGGTACCAGCCGGGGATCGAACCCAGGACCTCCGTCTCGTAAATCCACCGCGATTACCACTGCGCCACTGAGGCCGTAGTTAACAATTAGTTCGACGTTTAGTACATCAAGTGTGGTAGTGACGTCACAAAATGTACGACAGCGCTTTTGACGTTTGGAACATTTGAAAAAATACGTGATATTTAAATTAAGTGTTTTATAATAAATCCTTAACTTTTATTAATTGATAACAATGTATTTCGAACCCTTATTCCCTTATTACCTTTCAACGAAACGAAAACGTAATAAACGTATGAGTCAACTACTGAGAACCTCGGTTTCTTCGTCGGTTAACAATGTGGAACTTTGTTGTTGCAGCAAAATGTACTGGGTTGATTACCACGATAGGGAGGTTATCATGCACGCGCGTATGGACGGCTCCGACGCCGAGGTGTTGGTCGACAACGTGGGCTCCGTGGTCACCGGGCTAGCGCTGGACGCGCCCAACGGCCGGCTCTACTACGTGGACCAAACCATCAAAGTAATCAGGCTGGAGGATAAGATGATTTATGTAAGTTGTAGTACTCACAGATGCTCAGGGCTATTATGTTTAGGAGCGAGGAAAGAGAACGGATTGAAAAGAAAGAGAGAGAGAAATGATAAATAGAAAGTCAGTACGATGAAATGCATAGCAGTTCTGTACTGACCGGTAGAAAAGAAAAAAAAATGTTGTATTATCCTTTGGGAAATTAATGAATCAAGGTTGTTCTATGTTAGGAGTATCTCAGAAATGAGGAGATCCGCAGAAGAATTCCCAAGTCACTGACATAGCTCGACGAATTGCGAAGCTGAAGTGGCAATGGGCGGGGCACATAGTTCGAAGAGCCGATGGACGTTGGGGTCCCAAAGTGCTAGAATGGCGACCCTGCACTAGAAAGCGCAGTGTTGGTCGACCACCCACCAGGTGGACTGACGACATCAAGCGAGTCGCAGGGATTCGCTGGATGCAGGCGGCTCAGTATCGTGATGGTTGGAAGTCCCTACAAAAGGCCTATGTCCTGCAGTGGACATCCAATAGCTGATATGATGATGATGATGAATGAGGTTGATAACTGTGAGAATATCGATCTATCATACTCAAACTACAACACCAACTGCATTCTCGCATTTTCCTAAACCCAAGGTTCCCTGAAAGAAATAGCTACGGAGCGATTAGGCGCCTTTTGTATTCTACTTCTGTATATACTTCTGTATATACTTCTGTATATACTTCTATATACTTCTATATATTCTGTATATATTTTTTTCTATCTTAGCATTTGTTTTTTTCTTATATTGTAAAAAAAAATACTAAATATAGTCCACACTCCCTCTAATTGGATGTGACATAACTTATTTTTTTACAGCCACAGCTGATGCCTACCAGTTATTATCTGTTGGTTATTTGCAGTCGTTGTTTGAGGAACCACTCCATCACCCGTACTCGCTGGCAGTGTTTGAGAACACAGTGTTCTGGAGCGACCTCACATCCTACACCATACAGTCCACGGACAAGATCCATGGCACCAACACCAATAGAAACATACTGCTCAGGCTCGAAGTGCCAGTGTTTGGTGAGTGTTATAACTGTTTGTCATCACAATATTATAAAGGCGAAAGTTTGTGTGTAAGTATGTTTGTTCCCTTTTTTACGCTGCGGCTACTGAAGCGATTTTTCTGAAATTTGGAATTCACTCTAATATTATAAAGGCAAAAGTTTGTGTGTAAGTGTTAAAGTGTGTAAGTATGTTTGTTCCTCTTTTACGCTGCGGTTACTAAAGCGATTTGGCTGAAATTTGGAATAGAAATAGATTTTACTCTCGATTAACACATAGGCTACTTTTCATCACGGAAAAATCTATGGTTCCCGCGGGATTTGTGACAAACTAAATTCCACGCGGACGAAGTCGCGGGCGTCCGCTAGTGTATACTAAAATTATACAGAGTTGTTAAGTGTGACATGACTAGCGATTTATACCCTCATTTTTAATTTATTTGTTAGTATACAGTACAATTCGAGTAGGGCTTTAGTATTAGCTTTAAAACTAGCGTTGTATACTACATAAACTCTTCAACTTGACGGCCGCGTGGCGCAGTGGGTGGTGACCCTGCTTTCTGCATCCACAGCCGTGGGTTCGATTCCCACAACTGGAAAATATTCGTGTTATGAACATGGGTTTTTCCAGTGTCTGTGTGTATTTATACATTATATAAGTATTTATATGTAGTATATAAATTTTATATAAATATTATAATATCAACTGTCTTAGTATCCATCACATAACACAAGCTGCTCTGTATGCTTATTTTGGGGCTAGATAGTGATGTGTATTGTTTAAGTATATTTATTTATTAATAAAAAAAAAAAACTCTTGAAACTCCTTTCTACAGACATGCACCTCTACCACCCGGTGCTGATGCAGCAGGCGCACAATCCGTGCGCGCAGCACGACTGCAGCATCTGCCTCGTCACCTCCAACACGAGCCACGTGTGCGCGTGCCCCGATCATATGCATATGATCGACGGACGTTGTGAACGTGAGTTTATAATACTACTTTTCTTTAACCAACCAAATCTATACTTATAATAAAACTGAGACAGGTCCAAGCCCATTGAAAATATTTTGAAAAAATAATATAATCGATACTTATGCCAAAATATTTTTTTTTCTTTTCTCTGTCTGTATTTATGTTATCCGGGCATCACGCTGAAACTACTAAATGAATTCAAATGAAACTTGGCAGAATTGTGACATAATACGAAGAGAGAGACGAATATCTTAGCATTCCATGGATTCACCGCGCAGGTGCCGGGTCCATAGCGTGGTAGAGAGAAAAAGTCCGAGCAGAGTCCTGGACTCGTGACTACTGGATGTAGGGTTACGGAATTTCTCTTAGACAATCTTTTTTGAGCTCTAGCTACTAAGAAGGAACAGAAGAAGCTTATAAGGTTATCGTAATGTCGTAAAATTTTCTTGATTCTCTACGTGAGTAAAATCTGCGAATCCGCATTGGGCAAGCGTGGTGGCCAGCATGGTTAGCCTAACCCCTCTTATTCTGAGAGGAGACTCGTGCTTAACAGTGCGCCGAAAATGGGTTGTTAATGATGATGATTATTAACACGTTCGCTGCGGCCTGTTTTTTTTGTACTTTCCTCTGGTACGGTACGAGGTTTTTTGACCTCGTACCAAAACTTTGTACGAGGTCCATTGACCCCGTAACTCTTAAAGCTGCTAGACGTACGAGGTCAATTGACCTCGTACCGCCGCGAACGTGTTAATTGTTATTGTTATTATTAAAAGCTAAATAATAATTATGTGCGTTAGATATCCCGGGCTACCGGCCCCAGTACCTGGTGGTGGGCGGAGGCGCCGCGTTCACCCGCGTTCTGTACAACAGCGTGGGCAACCCGGAGACGCACGGCGCGCACCTCGACATCGGCCGCGTGCAGGCCATGGCCTACGACTCCAATAGAGGTATGACTGTGTGCATGCTGCAAATGTAAGGGTTCGTTTACACCAGAGTTTCCCAAACTTTCTTGTGTCGTAGACCCCTTGCTATGTTTTGCCGTGTTGGGTAGACCCCCTACTTATTTGATATTGATTTACTGTATCCTACAACTTACACAATTTTATAAACATAAATAATATTTTTTTTACTTCATAGTTACTTTTAAAATAATGTATATGTTTTGATATTATAAGATAATATGATGTAAAAAATAGATACTATCAGTGTTTGTGTTATGATCCATTATCGTGGAAACCATTTTCATTTAATGGACCTCCAATTTTTTTTCGCTGACATAGACCCCTTGCAGTTTGTCATAGATCCCTAAGGGTTGATATAGACCACTTTGGGAGTCACTGATTTACACGAACAGCAACTGCTACCAACGACTGCAGTTGCCGACGTCTCGGCGTCAGTCGACGGTGGTTGTCGACTGCCGTTGACAGCAGTCGACAGTTGCCTGCTGCAGTTGGCAACGCGCTGCTCGTGTAAATGAACCCTAAATCAAAATTCATTTATTAACAAACTTTTATTAGCTTCACTTGTAATTATGTATGTCAGAAAATCTTAGAATCTCAATTTGACTAACTTCCCGGTCTTCGATTAGAACTAAATTACACATGCTCTTGAGTTCTGATGACATTACATGACTAGCTAAGAAACGTCATTACAAATTCAATATGGCGGCCTCCCCAAGATGGCGGACTGTTTGAAATCAACCCCCATGACATGGATATCAAATGAAAGGGTTTGCTGTCAGGAATACGAAAACAATAGTCACGTGACTTCAATCCAATATGGCGGACGCGTCAAGCGTGTTTTTTAGTTCAACTATTTTTCTTTTATTTGAAATAAAGTAGGCTTAGTTTACCTTTAAAACGTCAGTTTTGACTTTTTGTAAAGTCTCTTAGGTTTGGAAGTAAGGCTAAAAATTGTATGTGTATGTTGTTTTGTTTGTAGACGCTCTGTACATATACGACGGCCAGCACAAATCCATCAGCCACATCAACATGAGCGACTTCATGCTGGGCGTCACCGAGCTACTCTTGTACAAGGGATTGGAGAACGTCGTTGATATGGATTATGGTGAGACTTTTTAATATTCAACTTTAGTCAATGGAAGTAAGGTCTACAATTCATTGACAATGTTCTATATATTAGCTGGCCTGACGAGGTTTGGTGAAGAGCAATTATGTTACTGTCAATTTAATACTGATTATGTTTATATGTTGGAATAAAGTCTAAGATTGAAAAAAAAAGTGCGCTTTAGACCAGAACACTGAAGTAAAACTTCTTTCAAAATAAAAAATAAAAAATAAAGCGCCATCTATAAGCTTACATCGTAACAGGTTCTTGAGGTGCACAAAAAGGGATTGTTTCAAAGTTCTCTAAGAACGCCATCTACCGGTAGTTTCTAATAACAAAGACTGTTTCACTATGCCGATAGATGGCAGCACACATCTTAAAAGCCTCGCGTGATTACAATTTTCGAAACGCATTCAAAAACTCACCCCCCATGTCAAGCGTGCGTAAAAAAGTTTTACTTCAAAAGAACTGCCCCTGTAGCCAGATGCCAGGAACAGATCTTGATCACGTGACCTGTCTTGATCACGTGACCTGTTGATAGCAAATGTCATTCCCATACATTTTTCTAGTTTTCGAAGCGTTAGCGATCGTAGAAAGAGAATCAACGTGTCACTTGGCTACAGGGGCTTTCTTGATTGTTAGTGCTAATGATTTGTTGCAGACTTCGTGTCGGACACGCTGTACGTGCTGGACGCCGGGCGGCGCGTCATCGAGGTGCTCTCGCTGCGGAACAGGCACAGCGCGCTGCTGTACAGCTTCCGCGACCAGGAGATCCCTCTCAGCCTGTGCGTCATGTCGGACTATGGGTATGCCTTTTGTTTTTTTTTTAGTACTCTATATTGTCGGAGTATAAGGGGTTTCACATCAGAAGCGGTTGTCTGCAACACACAATTATTAATTGAAAGTCTGTCAGGTCTAAAAATTCCCACTAAGAATGTTACCAATAAACCCTGAGTAGCAGAGAATGACCTTGAGTGGAGTCACGCACTTGTGAACGATGTGTGTAGGGTTTATTTGAATTGAATTGAATGAAATACTGTCAGGTCTAACAATTTCCACTAAGAATGTTACCAATGAACCCTGAGTGGCAGAGAATGACCTTGAGTGAAGACACGCACTTGTGAACGATGTGTGTAGGGTTAAAGGATCCTTTGACTGTTAACAAACACTCCCCTTTTCCACTCGAGTCATTCTCCCCGCCTATTCCAAGTAACCCATAAAGAATTACACAACAAGAGATGTGGACAGCAAACTGAAGCCGTCCGTACCGCAAGTCGTTGCAACGCGGCGATTACAATATAGTCCTGGATCTGTGGAACATTTTTACAATAGACGCTCAACTTAATTAATTACGAAAATTCTTTATTCTGGTGGCTAACTGTATATGATAATGTGCCACGCAATTTGTACGACATTGTGGCTGTTTTGTTGTATAATTAGGCAACAGGTAAAAAACATCTGGTTAGTAACAACTTCAGGTAAACTGTCCTCCTGCCAACTTATTGATACAAGTTGGGAGGAGGACAGTTTACCTGAAGTTGAACGAGATTATTTAGAGGAAACACTTTGTTTCTCCAGGATTAGTATAATTCTTACAGTCTCAAAATGTTTGAATCACCATGTAGTGGTATGATTGAAGGATGTAGATAATAGATTAATAGTAAGTAGTGGCTACACAAAGGCTTCTTCACTCATCAGTTTTCTTTGTGATTGTTTGCTCATAGACGCATGTTGGTGGCAGTGCTGGAAAGTGAGGAGCACAACAAGGTCCACATCGACACCATGGGACTGGACGGCACTAAGAGGGAGCATTTGCTGTTGAACAACGTTATAGGTTAGAATATACACTGTTTTAGTATCTCTATATTATATCTAAGACTTTCTATGTATATTATTGTATTTCTCCTATACCTTTGATTGGGAGGGATATACCTTGAATCTGGTCCAGGACATCTCCAATGCTCCAATGGGCCAGCGTGGTGGACTATTAGTCTAATACCTCTCATTTTGAGAGGAGATTCGTGCTCAACATTGAGCTACATGGGTTGTTAAAGTTTCTAAGTTATTTCCTTAATTCTTAGGACCGAACGTCCGTCTACGGTACTCGCAGGAAATGAACGTGGTGTATGTAGCTGATGAAGGGAGCGGGGTCATAGATGTCATCCATCCTGAAGGTATATAACAGCAGAAGTAGTAGTACATAGTAGTAGAATTTCATGTTGATTTTTGGAGTTTATTGGAGTTTACTCCTTAACACGTTCGCTGCGGCACTGATTTTTCTATACTGTCCTCTGAAGCGGTACAAGGTTTTTTGACCTCATACTAGAACTTTATGTGGTCAGGCACGAGGTCCATTGACCTCTTAACTCTTGAATACGTACGCTAGACGTACGAGATCAATTGACCTCGTACCCCAGCGAATGTGTTAAGAATCGATTTTTCATATATAGCCCCTGGTATGAAAAAATATGGGCAGTAAAATTCGATGAGCGAATGACAGCGTTACGTTTTTGTGCACAACCAATTTTCCTATGACCGTGCGCTGACACCAACAGCGTGCACGCCGCGGCCTGCTGCTCCTCGGTTGCGCACCTTTCACTTATCAGTATGTATTGAGACGTACATAGTGTATGCTGCGGGGCAACATACACCTATTTAGACAGTCGATCTGGAAGAGTAAACTCCATTCGTTTCTGACTTTTAAAAATTTGAGTTTTACAATGAAAAAACTGACAGTTTCCTCCACAGTAATGTGGAAAATGATGGATTTAAGGCGGTTGCTTTTGATCAGATTCAATAATGGTGCAGGAATTTCAATTTCAGGTGCAGGAAGAGATATATTCAGCGAAGTGCCATCCCCCGTGGCTAGTTTGGCAGTGAGCGACACGCACGTGTTCTGGACGGACAGACAGTCGGCCCGCCTGTACTGGGCCAGCGTGCACGAGGCGTCCCACAAGATGCATCAGATACGCCGCATGGAGCTTTGTGAGTAAACCGTAAACGTAAGGTAATTTAAGCCACAATAGCTCATCGGTAAGAGCGGTTTGACTCATCACCGTGGGGTGGTGGTTCGATCCCCGCCCTGTTTGTCTATTGTTGTACCCACTCCTGATACAGTCTTTCCCGACTAGTTGGAGGGGAATGGGAATATTGGTCATATAATAAAAATATAGGCAAATACTTTTTTTTTTTTTAAAAAAAAGGCCTCTCTAAAAATCTCGTGAAAAGAACAAGAACATCGTTGACCAATAGCCTCCTAGCTGTGAATATCGCTCTCTTTGGAACGAAAGAAAGAGAGCGATATTTTCGATCCGCCACTATTGGTCGATAATATATCATTTGTCTTCACGAGAAATATCATGACACGCCTGTTAGACCTACAGTAAATCAATGTGTTGTTTTGACACATACAACACTTTTGAAGGACACTTCAGAACTGAACATGAGTCAGTCTTGTGAATCCTCCGGTTTTGAAGTGAAATATACATAGAAGATTTTTCAATTAAATGAGTACTTGGGGTTTTTTTGCCTCTCTCAGATCTCTCAGAGTATTTGTAGGTTTATCGCGCAAAGAAATCAATAATAAAAAGGCTTGTTTACATTAATAGGTATTAAATATGGTTGAAATTGAAGTTGTGTTAATTCAATAATCCTTTACAGCGATATTCCCTAACCAAACCCACCTGCACATACTAACGACATCTCCACCACCGGGTTCCAAAAACCCGTACCGTCACCACAAATGCTCCCAATCCCCCACCCCATGCTCCCACGTCTGCCTGCAAGCGCCACACACGCCGCACGCCGAAGTGAGCAGCATGGGCTACACCTGCCGCTGTCCCCCGGGTTTCCTCACCTTCGACCAATGCATGGAGTTCGTGGAGTGTCGCCCTGAAGAGATCTACTGCCACAGGAGCGTCCAATGCTTCGCTGCTGAGAAGAAGTGCGACGGTGTTAAGGACTGCATGTTTGGGGAAGACGAGGAAGGATGTGGTGAGATTAATTATTTATTTACCGGCGTCATCATCATTAAAATCATTAACAGCCGATGTACCACTACTGGACATAGGCCTCTTGCATAGGCTTGTATACCACAGTCTTAAGCCGCCACCATCCAGCGGCTCCCTTACCAGCATATGCCCACAGTTTTATCCGCAAACTTCCCGTTGGAATACGTAACTTCCTATTGGTAAAAGTCACATTATTTGCGAGTGTTATTGGCTATATTTTATTCTAACTAACTATATAGGCTAACCAGATCGGGAACTATACGGGTGAAACCGCGGGGTATCGGCTAGTTATACGTCACTGTTTCTCATCATATACACATAGCATTGTAGTTCAATTATTTACATTTACAGAAGCTGTTACTAAGAAGCCAGACACGTGTCCAGCAGACAAAACTGATTGTAATGGAGTTTGCATTCCCAAAACTCAAGAGTGCCAAAGTGTGTCTAAAGGTGAGTTTTGACTTTGTGGACAGAGGCCACCATAGGGATGATGACAGATTTTTAAATTGTATATAAATTAGGAGTATGCTAATCGTAAAGCAATTTTGTAAAAGTAACAGGGTATCTGCGATCATTACTTTCGGAGCTACAGGGATTTAAAGGATCAGATTTGCGGCGCTGCCGCGGATCCCTGAAAAACGCCCCATACAAAATGGTATGATTTAATGGCGTAGGTCATCATAAACTAATATCTTTGTTATTTGTGCGTTTATGTTTATAGTTCATTTATTGAAAAATGACACATTTAATGTAAGGAACTGTATCAATTTTCATCTAATTACGATAAAAGATTTTTAATAGATTTTGAAATTTTATAATCATATTTATTTTGCAAATATCCAGACAATCTTTGCTTTTTATGCATAAATTAGTTAACATTGACTTTATTTACCTGAATGTATCATAAAAATCAATATATAAACCTAGTCATTATCCCTGTTTAAATATGTTGGAACTTGAAATTAGATGGCCAAATAAAATTCTTGTGCAAAACTTAAACAATAACGTGTATTCCTCAAGGTAAAAAAAATCAAGTTATAAATTTACAAAGGTCACTGACACTGACAACTGACACATGACGTTTTTACATTTTGAATTTATTAGTTTTGAGTGTTGCTACCCTTTTAGCATAAACGAACAATCCCCATTTTAAAGTTTTGTTTTTTTGTTATAGAAATTGCAATTTCGGCTTGCAAAAGAATATCGATTTACTCAGAATTTTATTTCCAACCTATATTATAGCTATCGTTTATAACTTTCCTTCCATTGTTTATAACTTTCATTCTATTTACCAGCACCAATTGCCCCAGTATCCAAACCACTGAAGTGTGATTCCGAGGAGTTCCGATGCGCCGACAATTCGGCGTGCGTCGACAGGTCGCTGGCATGCGACGGGCACTCCGACTGCGCGGACGGCTCCGACGAGCATCCCGACGCATGTGACGTCAGATCGTGCATGCATACTGAGTTCATGTAAGTGATTTTTGGGGTTCCGCACCCAAAGGGTAAAACGGTACCCTATTTCTAAGTATTACTCCTTGATAATACTAAAAATACGTAAAACTCAGTCTGTTTGTCACCACACCAGGCTGTATCTCATAAACTGTGATAGTTGGCCCGTTGAAATGTTCACAGATGATGTATTTTTGTTGCCGCTACAACAAGAAATAAAAAGAAAATATATATTTAAGGGGGCTCCCATACACCAAACCTGCTTTTTGCCGTTTTTATAGATAACTAGAGGACGCCCGCGACTTCCTCCGCGTGTAATACAGTTTTACCCAAATCCTGCGGGAACCATGGATTTATTTCGGGATGAAAAGTAGCCTATATATTGCTGTATATGCTTTATTTTTACTCCTGAGTAAAATATATGTCCATTCCAAATTTCAAATCGCTTTAGTCACCGCAGCGCAAAAGAGGAATAAACATACACACTTACACACAAACTTTCGCCTAAATAATATTAATGTGATGGTACGCAACCGTTCGTGCGCAAGTCCGACTCGCACTTGGCCGTTTTTATTAACTATTAAGGTTTTTGTATTGTAAATAAGTTTTTTATGCGGCTTACAGTAGGTGGAGTGAACTTGCTGAAATCGTCACATACAAAAAACATTAACAGATGTAGGAGGTAGATATTTACACACACTAAAATCTTTTAAAATATTAAGAAAAATTAAAACAAACAAACACAATCTCAAAGTACCAAGGTAACAGGAACTGTTTGGATGTTTATATATTTTCTCTAAAGTTACTTCAATTTGAAAGAAAGAAAGAAAGAAAATAAATTTATTCATTTCTAAAATTTACAGACAGTCAGTACCCTATCTTTATGACAGCATGTCTGTCTGTAACCCTTAAAAAGAAAGTCAGCTCAGCATCCTTGCACTACATACAAGCATAATACACGGCGCTGATTTTCAGCTGAGACCCGTGTGACGTCACAGCTAATATAATTGTATGAATACATTAAATTAAAATAATTAAATTTCTTTGTAAGGCTTGTTTCACAAGTCATTGTGTGCTTTAAGGCACTGTAGTTTGTACTTAGACCTCCCTCGGATTAAGGGTCTTTACAGACAGACTGACAATAAAGTGACCCTATAAGTGTTTTTCTTTTTGATGTACGGAACCCAAAAAAACCCATGCCTCAAGATAATAAATAGGTACTCCTTTCGACAGGTGTGCCAGTGGGAAATGCATCCCGATTACATGGAAGTGCGACAGAAACGAAGACTGTGCTGACGGCTCGGATGAGGTTGGATGTGGTTAGTTGCAATATATTTATATTATTTTTACATCAATAGTAATTTATATAATTACATATATTATTTACTGACGGACCCTTGCGACTTCGTGTGGTATTTAGTTTATCACAAATCCCGCGGGAACCATGGATTTTTCCGCGATAAAAAGTAACCTATATATTTTTCTGTGAAAGTCCCATTGAAATCGCTTCAGCCGTTCCAGAGATTAGGCCGACAAACTGAGAGTCTGACAAAAGTTTTAAAATAGCTTGTTTAGTTTTAAAAATTGACAAAATAAAAAATTTTAATAAAAAAATACAACCAACTTCAAAATTATAAAAATGTTTTTACTTAACTAAAAAGCGAAAAATAACATCGTATGTGCTACCTTCTCAGTTTTATTCGAAGTTAGGGATGTATTAATATTCAACCTGTTGAAATCATAAAGATTTAAGATTTTCAGACAATTCCTTTAGAAACAGCTTTAATTGACTTAACACTACCTTGGTACCGCCTTCAAACTGATCGCACTGATGAAACTGAGAAGGTATCACATACCTGGTATGTGATACCTTCTCAGTTTCATCAGTGAAAAAAATAACATGGTATGTCATACCATGTTATTTTTTTCTTTTTAGTTTAGTAAAAACAATTTTATAATTATGAAGTCGGTTGTATTTTATTATTAAACTTTTTTTTTTAGTTAAAAAAAAATATTAGTTTTGCAGTTCGGCCCCTATATGTGGACTCGTCAACACCTTCAAGTTATGGGAAATACTCCCGAGCAGAGCACCCTGTATAACATTTTCATATGATTAATTAACGTTCGCTGCGGCACTGAGTTTTCTGTACTTTCCTCTGGTGCGGTACGAGGTTTTTTGACCTCCTAACTCTAGACGACTTTAGACGCACGAGGTCAATGGACCTCGTACCGCAGCGAATGTGTTAAAACATTTTAGACACAAAGTCGTGTCCGTCGGGCACGTTCGAGTGCGGCAACGGGTCGTGCGTGGCTGTGTACAAGCGGTGCGACGGCAAGTCCGACTGCGCCGACCACGCCGACGAGGACGGCTGCGACTTGACCGACTTCATCGAAGTGTCGGTGAGTCACTAACACCCACTGCTCGTGAATTGAATGAAAAATGACTTTGACTTTGAAGGATCGAAAAAATTTACTAGAGTTTGGCTATTGAAAGTAGAGACTGAAATCGCCCGTTAAATTTAAAAAATCATTTAAACAAATTTAAAAAAAACCTACGTTTTCATAATTTTTTTGTTAGTGAATACATTACTACCTATAATTTAGTATTCTATTCAGTTATTACAATATTTGCACTATAATCATTTTAGTATTTACTATTTATGATTTTTTTTTTTAATTTGGCGGGCGATTTCAGTATCTACTTTCATTGGCCAAACTCTAACATTTTTATTTTACACACAGAGTAACTCGAGTGAGTCTTTACAAACTGCGTGGTGAAGACGGTGAAACCCATAAAAAAACAAAAGTCACGATTTCAAGTCAAGTTTTTTCATAATTTGTATTACAAACAATTACGTAAATTAATATAATAATCAATAATTACCAATAAAAAAATACTCCATCTTATTTCTTTAGTTTTGCGAATAGTTTTAAAAACATGAGACACCATTTTATTGAAGGTTACTGATCGCTTCGTCTTGTATTTGAATCTTGTATTTGGAGCGGCTATGACGCCGTCGTGTTCCGTGCGCTCCATCTGCCTGTTATTGATTAATCTGTGATTTTACGTAACAGGAGCACGTGATAACATGTTCGCCGTGGGAGCATGCGTGCGAGCGGAACCGGACCATGTGCTTGCCACTCACTGCCAGGTGCGTTGTCATTGTCATTATCAACCCATATTCAGCTCACTGTTGATCTCGAGTCTCCTCTCAGAATGAAAGTGGCTAGGCCATAGTCCACCAAGCTGACCCAATGCGGATTAGCAGACTTCACACACGCAGAAGATTAAAAAAATTCACAGGTAGGTATGCAGGTTACCTCACGATGTTTTTACTTCACCGTTTGAGACACGTGAAATTTAATTTCTTAAAATACACATAACTGAAAAGTTGGAGGTGCATGCTCCAGACATGATTTGAGCCTACACTCTCCGGAATCGGAGACAGAGGTCATATCCACTAGGCTATCATAAGTTCGTTTAATAATTATTATATAATTATTGAATTATTATTGACTTGACACCTCCATACACAATCCATTAGTGTGTCATGGGGTGCCAAAAGAGTGCTCAGGTATCCCTTTAGGTTCGGGGGGAGACAATATAGATTTCTTTTTATTCTTTACAAGTTAGCCTTAGACTATAATCTCACCTGATGGTGAGATTATAGGTCTCGGGACATGACATCGTCAGAACGCTAAATCGCTTGGCGGTATGTCTTTGCCGATAGAGTGGTAACTAGCCACGGCCGAAGCCGCCACCAGCCAAACCTGAACCAATGAAGTCGCAGGCGGCTCAGGATCGTGATTTTTGGAAGTCCGTATAAAAGGCCTATGTCGTGCTGTGGATGTCCATCGGCTGATATGATGATGGTGACCTCCATACACAACCCTAGTGTATCGGGGTGGCAAGGTGAGTGACCTCTCAACAAGGGTTGCCACCTTTAGGGAAAAAAAATCGGGACGATTGGGTATCCATCAGAGACGTTCGGAGTTTGGTCCAATCAAAATATGACCCGTGTGAGACAGTATAAGGAAAATGAAATTTAATTGTGTTTTTATTTGTGTTTATTTTATACATATAATTAATTTTTCCATACGTACTTTTTCTTGTTGTTACGAGCCGCTTTTAACAATTCTACATCATTTTTGTATTTATTTATGAAGTCTAAACAAGATTAGGTATATTCAAAGAAATTAATAGTTCTGATTTTATCAAATCTACCGAGCGAAGACGAATGCGGTACATGCGTCACGCGGTAGATCCTTCGTCGTCAAATCCTACGTCTTTCAGATCACACCCTCGTTTTTATAATTTCTATGTCATCATCATCGTCATTATTAACCTTTTTTAACCGCCCACTTCTGGATTAGTCCTCTCTTTGTATTAGGAGCAAAAATTTGGAGTTTAGATTATGATAATGTTAAATTATTTTACGGCCGAGGTACGGGGGTACCTTTTAGGGGGTAAGTTTTCGAGCTGAAAACTTTTACTGAAAAATTCTTAGGAGAAAACAAAGGCCGAACGAAGAATCCATCCCGTTACAGCCGTACAATCGTAATCAAAAGCCACATAATGCTAACCTCTGAAACAATGAGGCAGTTCTGTATAATTTTTGGAATGTAGGTAATCATTTTTGGAATCAATTAAAAACGTTAATTATACATACAATTTCATTTATTAATCAGTTTTAATACAATGACATTTAATGCTTTTCCACACATCTACCCAGCACTTTAACGTAGCCTGCTGGGCAAAGCTTGCCATCGAAGACTTCCCTTCGCGTTTGCATGAAATCATCATCGTAAGGCACGTGCAAGACGGGCATGAACCTTAGACTCCGAATTGGTAACCTATCTCCTTCCCATATGGCAACTCCGGAGACGGTGTGACCAGTTAAGGCGATTGCCATACCAATAAATAGGAAGAAGAGTTTGAAATCCATCGCTTGGCAAGTATGTTGCTCGTGCAAAGGGATACACAATGATTTCTCCATCTTAAAGCGGACTTTATATAGCGCAGTTTATAATGGAGCGTGTAATTCTAATTTTGATACCTGGTTGTTTGTATTAAGCGATGTGATACGCCACCGTTTTATTTATAGTGAACTACAAAATATCAAATGCTAGCGGACGATCCGACTTCGTCCGCGTCGAAGGCAGTTTTTTACTAATCCCGCGGGAACCATGGGCTTTCCGGGATGATAAGTAGCCTATGTGACTGGTTGCTGTCCTATTAAAATTCTATCTTAATGCCTTTCGAATGACTCTCCCAGATCAGAGCAATTTAGTACGATGGGGGAAAGCCACTGAAAAATCTTGCTATACTTGTGGTGAGGCAATAGGAACAGCAAGGCACTTGTTGGTTGAATGCAAGGTGCTCCTGGATAGGGGTCCTTACTCACGTCGTCATGATAGAGTACTCCAAATTATACGTGAAGCTATAAGCCTTTCAGTAGCTAGAGCTCAAAAAGGATTGACTACAAATAAAAGACAAATTAACTTCGTCAAAGCAGGTTCAATAACAAAATCATCTAGTAAGCCTTACTCAATCCTAGGTTCTGCACCTGATTGGACTTCATTAATGGATACGTATGAGAAATATTATAAAATCCCAGCGGATGTCGCTGTTTCGAGATTAGACCAGACATTTTCATTTTGTAGAAACAAACAAAGCGAATAGTACTTGTAGAGCTTACTGTGCCGTGGGAGACTAACATTCCGAAGTTCTGCTCTAATAGGATCTTACCAAATTTAGATAGGTAGGGAGAACAACACGAGCAGAGAAGGGGAGTGTTGATCGATGGTCAAGGAATTACTTAACCCTATCCAGTAGTCACAAGTCCTGGACTTTGTTTGGTGTTTTTCTCTCTACCACGCGATGGACTCGGCACCTGCACGGTGAATCCATGGAATGCTAAGATATTCGTCTCATAATCCAGAGTAAAATCTATTTTTATTCCAAATTTTAGCCAAATCACTTCTGTAGCCGCAGCGTAAAGGAGCACACATTTTAAAGTTACTTATACGTTTTTATGAAAAAATATGTATTAAATTCTCAAATATGTACTGACAATGTACATTCATAATTTTTATTTCTCTAACGACTCTTTAGGTCCTATTTTATATATCGCAAGAACAGCTCTTTTCTCGTGTCAGCCATATGACGAATTTTTTTTACCGCATATGCAGCTGAACTAAGTCTGTTCGATAGATTATTTACATGTGGACAATTACGCTGCGACCAAGATGAGAGAAGCATCAATGAACAATGTGGCAAAAAATATAATTCATTTTGAAAGCTTCCGTTACGTGCTCTGCGTAATCGGTTAAAGTAACCTCTGGGCCAGTGCGGAAGTTCTATGAGGCAATATTTTTATGGAAAAAATTAAAAACGTTTATTATACTTACATCATTTATTAATCAGTTTTAATACAATGACATTTAATTCCCTTCCACACATTAACCCTGCACTTTCACTTAGCCTGTTGGGAAATTCCTGTTATCGAAGATTTGCCTTGGCCCATACATGAGGCGATCACCGTAAGGCATTTCCATGATGGGCATAAAACTTAGACTCCGAATTGGTAGCCTATCTCCTTCCCATATGGCAACTGCGGAGACAGTGTAACCAGTTAAGGCGATTGCCATACCAATGAATAGGAAAAATACTTTGAAATCCATGTCTTGGCAAGTATGTCGTTTGTTGGTAGATTCTAGGGTTGGTAGTGCAAGGGGAAACACAATGATTTCCCCATCTTAAAGCGGGCTTTATGTAGTGAAGTTTATAATGGAGCGTGTAATTGTAATTTTGATAACTGATTGTTTGTATTAAGCGATGCGACACGCTACCGTTTAATTAACAGTGAACTACAAAATATTGAATATGTTGAACACGGTTGCTTGTAGGTAAATTATAAATAATTATAACCTACATATTTAGACACGCCTCATGTACCTACCTATGTACTCTCACTTCACGGAAAACGAGTTATTTATTCGAAATTAAATATGTCCTTTCTACAGCAGGCGTCCACAGATTCGCATAGTACGCATTGGACGCATCGCATCAAACGGACTTTAGTATTCTTTGTATAGAAATCCATACAATTGCGTCCGCTGATCCGCATTGTACAGATCGCATCGATTGGATTTTATCTAACGTAAAATTAAAAATCCGTTTGATGCGATGCGACGATGCGGATCTGTGGACGCCTAGCATTATCGTATATCGATCGGATCGGGCTTGTAAAATAATGTATATACATTATACATACACATAAAAAGGAAACAGATACTTTAATGCCATTTTTAATCCACTTCAAAAGAAAGAGTAGGTTCCTAATTGGTCGGAATTTGTGTGCGTTATTAAAACTAATTATAATGAAAAAGTGATCGTCCGTGTGTCTGTAAATGCGGATGCCCCGGACCAGATTCGAACCTACACCCTCAGGAATAGGAGGCAGAGGTCATTTCCACTGGGCTATCACGGCTCTTAGAGACTATTATACTACGAGTGTAATATATACGTAAATATCACAGCGCCATTTTGTTATTTAGGGATCCATTTGTGCATTATTATGGTTTACATTTCTAATTTATCTACGGAGCCCTACAATGCTTGTGGCGGCCACGCACTTTTGTTTTTCACGTTTTAGTATAATTAGGAATAGAACCATATTTAATTTTGCGGTCTAATTCGATGTGGTTTAATTGATATTAAATAAACGCACATACAGATGTGTAATATTTTTGCAAAATAAATCTGAGTCCTTTTATCTGTGGGGTTGCGTTTTCTAGAGGACGCATTTTTTTTTTATGTGTAGGGGTCAGTGGAAAGCTAAAACCATGTTTGTGGGGTTGCCAATCTTGTCCTACGAAAGCCATCTTAAAAATAGGGGCTGTAATGATTTTACCTATCGAACTTGTCTAATAATAAAAATGTTATAACATTTTTGTTGCTAATTGAATTCTTTGTCGTAGAACCATAATTAAAAAAGTTCATTTAAGAGACATCAAAAAAATAAAATTGCGTTCTCTAAAAAACCTTTCGTTTTCGTGATGAATGACTTTTAGTTTTTATATATAAAGAAGATAGATAGATTAGTTAATTATCTACTAACTGCGTAGAGCAGGGTAATATATATGCATCAATCAATCGTCAATCAAATCAGCACTGTTTATTCAGCACAATGCTGAGTTGGTACCCTTTTTAAGGTTGTGCTAAACATGACAGAGTGCTGTTTAATGCTTCGACTACTTTAGTTTTTTTTTACACTTCACCACGTGGTTGAGGCATCGGACATTACAATAGTGCTTAGGCATTATGGTATTGTACCTAGCACTATTTAAGCTTAACAACTAACATTTATTGTACTTATTGTACCATTACAATCATTAATTAATAGATGTTCGGTTATATCTTCAAAACTATCCAAATAATTAATGCAGTTTTCAGCAATAGATAGTGATACAAGAAAAAGATTTATATGTACATGTTAAAAATATGTCGGTTATTTAAAAAGCGGAGGCATAACAGCTCCCGGGCCGTGTACGTTTCGTCCTGGGGGGCGAGGATGTGCCATAAAGAAACCCTGTAGGCTGTAATATAGACTAATCATAATATTAGCATCTACGTAGCACCCATACGAAGCTGGGGCGGTACTAGTAGCAGGGGAGCCCGGGATGCTAAATTTGCAGTTACTAAAGCGTCATTGAAATCGATTAGATTTGGTAGATTAGGTGATAGAAAGAATAAAAGGTTATATACTTTTTTCGCTTTCAGCGGTGGGAAAAAAAAACTACAGACTTTAAAGACAATTTTTATTACTTCGGCTTACTGAAATCATCAGAAAACATGAGCGATTATTCAGGAAATTAGTTCATTCAAAATAAGTAAAACATTAACCGCGCTCGTGGCTCGATAACAGAAATATAAGAGGTTTTATTTTGTAACTTTAGAACCCTTCCATTCCTTTACGTTACTCTCAAAACGTCAGATTTTCGAAATGCATACCTTTTAGCTATCAACTCTACCTACCTTATCTTAATCTGACGTGCTGATTGAGTATTTCTTAAGTTTTTTTGGTTGCCCTAAACGTACCTTAATAATAATTAAGGGCTCATACTTAGTGGAGGTAATCAAGAACGTGCAAGGTATACTCCGAATATTCATCTGTCGCGCTCGAGTAACTGCAAAAATCTCGTCTTCGGCTCCCCTACTATAGGTTTCTTTTTTGCTGTTCAGATGCAACGGCCGAGTGGACTGCCCCGGCGGGACAGATGAAGACGGCTGCGACTTCCACTGCGGCGGTGCGGGCAGTGACCTGTTCCCGTGCCGCCAGGAGTACAAGTGTGTGAGGCGAGGCCGCGTGTGCAACGGCCGCCGGGACTGCAGCGACGGCTCCGACGAGACCTTCGAGGCCTGCGTCAAAGGTGACCAGGGGACCTCATTGTATTGCACGCACTGTTACGGGTTAAGGTCATAGCTCGTTAGAGCCAACTAGTACCCAACCCGCATCATCTTCCATTGCGGTGTGCGGACAGCGATCTGTTTCCGTGCCGCCAGGAGTACAAGTGTGAGGCGAGGACGCGTGTGCAACGGCCGCTGGGACTGCAGCGACGGCTTCGACGAGACCTTCGAGGCCTGCGTCAAAGGTGACCAGGGGACCGCATTGTATTTCACGCACTGTTACGGGTTAAGGTCATAGCTCGTTAGAGCCAACTAGCACCCAACCCGCATCATCTTCCATTGCGGTGTGCGGACAGCGATCTGTTTCCGTGCCGCCAGGAGTACAAATGTGTGAGGCGAGGACGCGTGTGCAACGGCCGCTGGGACTGCAGCGACGGCTTCGACGAGACCTTCGAGGCCTGCGTCAAAGGTGACCAGGGACCCCATTGTATTGCACGCACTGTTACGGGTTAAGGTCATAGCTCGTTAGAGCCACCCAGCACTCTACCAATACCTCGCTGTGTGCGTTTATTATTTTTTTGTATGGATTTAGACAAACTGTGGTCGTCATTGTCATCGATTTATTTTGACTTTTATAAACAAAGGAGATAAGGAGCGGACTCATCACGTTGTTTATTGGATTGAGGTTGATTATTGATAATGCAACAGCAGAAATTTAATCCACTTTTTGGATTTAAAAACGGTTGACACATACTATATTATCTGCTTAAACTGACGATAGGGATTATATTCTTATTCCAAAGCCTGATGCGTATCGTTGTATATGTCGAACAAAAGTCAAGAAAAGGCGAAATTTTTATAATGAATTACACAGTTTATTTCAGGGTTCTGTGAACTGACTTACATTTAACAGTTTCTTACTAATATATTTTATTTATACTTTATTTATTTATTTTATTCTTTCACTTACATTTGGTCATATTTTTATACATTGAAAAAATTTTAAAATTCATCAAAAAAGTTCAAAGTAAAATACCCTAATCACTACTTTTTATAGTTCACTTTACTTTGAAGTAGTTTGATGCTTAAATTTTAATCAATGTTTATAAATATGTTTCTCGAACGTAAAATCAATGGAAAGATTTATTGTTCTGGATGCTGAGCTAAATTAGAGTTTATTCGTCAACAGTGGGCAAAACCATGCCGCTACCTATTCATCATCCCGTTCGCGCGGACAACTGCAGCTCGGGCTACCGGTGCGACGACTCGCAGTGCGTCGAGTGGACGCAAGTGTGCGACAACTCTACAGACTGCGTCGACGCTTCCGACGAGGGCGCTCTGTGCGGTTAGATATGTCATAAGCTGCCATTAATGAACTAAAGTTGTGCAGTTTTAACGTAAATTATTGGAGATATTATATTTTATTTACCTCCTTCCCTGATATCGTCTTTTACTTTTACACACATTATGTTATAGAATACCTAAGCAAAATATAAATTCAATAATATTTGATAGCAGAAAAACATCGCGTGGAACTTTTTTTTTCATTGGCCCACCAAGCGGTGGACTATTAACCTGACCCCTCTCATTCTGAGAGGAGACTCGCGCTCAACTTTGAGCTGAATATAGGAACAAATCCCTGAATCGGTTCAGTGAAATGACAAAAAACATGTCAGTTCTTGTTTGATGCTAAGTCTGAAGCAAGATTTAGACTTATTTCATAAAGTCTGACTAAGAAAAAGTCCTGCTATACAATCTCTTTCTATACTTATTGGCTTTTAAAGTAACATTTATATATTATTATCAATGGACACCAGCAAGTAAATTTTGTAAAAATGTTAGGTTAGAACATAAACAACCCGGTCACTTAGGTCAGTGTTTAGGTTATAACCTGTTTTTTCACTGAAACAATTTAGGGATTTGTTCAAATCACTAGATTAGTTTAGGGAAAAGATAAAATCGTGTTGTTATTTTAACATTCTCCGTGATTTGATTACATCCCTCAGGGAATTGACCAAATCTGTGTTTTTATCATATCCCTGCGACATATACAAATTTATGCCGATACTTTGAAACGGAAACCGACAGTTCGGTCGGACACTACTTTTATGTTGAATTTTTTCTATCCAGCCAAATCGTGCCAACGCGACACGTGCCAGCAAGCGTGCCACGCGACTCCGCGCGGGCCGGCGTGCTCGTGCTCGCGCGGGTACGCGGCGCACGGGAGCACGTGCCGCGACGTGGACGAGTGTGAGCAGCGGCCGTGCTCGCACGCGTGCCACAACACGATGGGCTCTTTTGCGTGCTCGTGCCACCGGGGGTACGCTTTGAGGTAAGCTCATCAACGAAGGGTGCGTTCTTATTGTGTTAATAGTGAAATTTACCGTTGGATGACTGTCGTCTGCAGCAGTGCTGTGTCGTTCAATGATAAAAATCGTTAGAGTGAGAACACTAAAACGACTTATATTCATTGAACGACACCGATATTCCGAACGATACTGAACTAACACCTATACTAAAGCCATACTCAAGAAGTACTGTTTACCAACAAACAAATTAAAAATGAGGGTATAAATTGCTAGTCATTTCACACCTACATTACCATGAATAACATTTTATTATGAACTATATATAATTTAAAATAAAAAAATTATGAAATGACATGCATTTTTTACCCTCATTTCTAATTTGTTTGTTAGTAAATAGTACTCCTCGTGTATGGCTTTAGTATAGTTCTGTATTGTTCGAAATATAGGCGTCGTCCCATTCGATCGGGCCGATTTTATCGGTTCTACGTGCCCATTACTTCGCTGTGTCGTGGCAGTAAATGTTTGTTGTCGCGACAGATACGCCTGCAAGACTATAAGACTGTAAGGAGGGTTATTACTGTGTCGATTTACGGCGACGATATTTTACTCTGACATAATGGGAACTTTTAAGATACCGCTTTCAGCAAATTAGTAATTAATAAAATAAAATATAAAAAAAAATCTCGGTAATTATTTTTGGAATAAATTAAAAACATTTATTATGCGTATTTCATTTATTAATCAGTGTTAATACAATGAAACTTTATGGTCCTTATTGACCGTTAACTCTCACGTACCCCGCTGGTCAATACCTGCCGTAATGATGACCATAGTGATGATGCCTGTGCATCGCTCCGTAGTCATCATCGAAAGCGACGGCGAAGGGCATAAGCCTTAGACTCCGAATTGGTAACCTGTCCTCTTCGTATATTGGATCTGCGGAGACGGTGTATGCAGTTAAGGCGATCACCATTCCAATAATTAGGAAAAAGATTTTAGAATCCATCGCTTGGCAAGTATTTCCTCGGTAAAGATGGTAAAGAGTAGTTTTGGTACTACAAAGAGCAAAGCAGATAATGCTTTCCCCATCTTAAAGCGGGCTTTATATAGTGCAGTTTATAATAGAGCGTGTAATTGTAATTTTGATACTTAGTTGTTTGTGTTAAGCGATGCGACACGCCACCGTTTAATGGTGGTAATTACACGGTGGCAATTAAATGAAGTATCAAATATGTTGAACACGGTTGTTTATAGGTATACAATTATGGCCTACATAATTTTTCAATTTGTAATCCATTGCGAATGTGTAATTTTGTGCAAAATACATCAGAGTTCTTTTATTTGTGGCTTACAAAAACCGAAACGCGATCAGCTATGATGGGGAGCATGTGACATCACATATAAAACAAAACATCTGTTTCATTTAAAATTACCATCAGGTGAGATTGTAGTCAAGGGCTAACTTGTAAAGAAAAAAATTGTATCAGCCAAGTCACTTTCCCCAGCAAAACCCTGGGACCCTTAACAAGATCGCGGGAAACGATGCTTGGACCGAAAACAAAAAAGGGTGGCGGTCGGGATATGAACTTACCTGGGTCTTGCAATGCGATCAACTTCAGAGGCAGAAGACACAATCCATTCCTCTTCCAGTTTTCCCTTGGAGGAGTGGCTTATTCCAGCGTTTTGCCAGGAGTAACAAAGTGCGAGCAACGGTTGACAATACGAAGCGCTTGGTCTTGGCCAAAAGATGTCTTCACTTATAGAGTTGGACTTAGTAAGTGAAGATATCTTGAACTGGCCGGTATTGAATACCAAGGACGGACAGCTGATTCGTTCAAATATAGTATGAAGTTAAATGAAGGTCTATTTCTAACGCTAAAATTGAAAATGCAACACCGTTCGAAAAATAGCGTCGTGTTTTAAAAACGCTGTTGTGTGAACATATACTTGGGAATGCATTTGTTGTATTTGAATGCTTTTTTTACGCCCGTTAAAAAAACGCTTGTGCGAATGGGGGCTGAGACGGTCACGACGTGTTTATAGTAGAGTCCCTTAATCTCCAAAAAACTCACTGTGTTTGGTAGATTAATTCGTTCCAAGACTTTGCGCTTTTTTTGGAGACAAATAAAAATCCTTTCGTGATTCAAAATTGATGCGTTACTTTATTGCGTGTTACAGTATAGAATGATAATGACAATTAAAAGTTTGACAGTTTTATAAATTGATTGTGACGTTTTTTCTTCGAAGAGGATACGTGGACCAATCGCAGCCCACGTAACGTTTCGTTGCGCGCCAACATGCCCCCGGCCTTGGAATCCTGGATTTCAAAGTGCTTCGTCAGGATCGACCAAGGGACAGATTTTGGTATAAGCACGTCGCACGAGTCCTGATGATGTGCGGATTTCGGCCACTCGTGCAACGCCGTCCTTCCCAGGAATGCTCCTCACTACTCGCCCCAGATGCCACTTCAATGGGGGAAAGTTATCCTCTTTTATTATCACCATTGTATCGGGCTTGAGATCTTGAATAGTTTCCCTCCATTTAACTCGAGTTTGCAGTTCGGATACGTATTCTTTGGACCAGCGGGTCCAGAAGTGTTGACGAATCTGTTCCACTCGCTGGTACCGGTCAAGGCGATGAACTGGTGCATCCACGAGGCTGTCGCAGGCAGGCGTTGTAAGCGGCCGGCCAACTAGAAAATGAGCAGGAGTGAGGGGAAGAAGGTCGTTAGGGTGCGATGATATTGGAGATAGCGGACGGGAGTTGAGGACAGCTTCAATTTGTGCTAATACAGTGCTATACTCTTCGTAGGTGAGATTCGCGTTACCCACCACGCGACGAAGGTGGTATTTACACGAGCGCACTCCTGCCTCCCACAATCCACCAAAATGAGGCGCGTATGGGACAATGAATTTAAATTTAATATTTTGTTGACTAGCGTGTTCAATAATTTCATCACCACAACGTTCTAGAAAGTCTGCGAATTCGTTTTTAAGACCTAAAAATGTGCGGGCATTGTCCGACCAAATTTCGTCGGGCTTAGACCGACGGGATATTAAACGGCTAAGTGCAAGCAAGTAAGCCTTAGCAGTGAGATCACTAACTAGTTCTAAATGTACTGCACGTGTAGCAAAACAGATAAAAATGCATATGTATGCCTTAGTTGTTTTAGCGCCCTTACCCTTACGATTTAAAATGGAAATTGGCCCCCCGTAGTCCACGCCACAGCGATAGAACGGAAAGGTGGGTGTGATTCTCTCAGAGGGTAAATTTCCCATAAGAGGAGTAAGTGTACGACCTTTGATACGCTTGCATACGACGCAATCATGTAAAACTTTTCTAGCGAGATTTCTACCTGCAAGTGGCCACCACGATTCGCGAATGTGGCAAAGAAGCGCTTGTGGTGCAGCGTGTAATAATATTTTATGCGCGTGTCGGAAAAGAAGAAGAGTAAAACGATGTTTGCCTGATAGTAACACGGGATGTTTTTTATCATAGTCGAACTCTGAAGAATAGTCTAACCTGCCACCAACTCGCAGAATTCTATCGTTGTCAATAAACAAACTTAATTTACTCAAGTTGTGTTTATTCTTTAATGCGTTTTTGTTGACTATTGACTTGTACTCAACTGGAAAAGATTCTAATTGAGACAGCCTAGTCAACAATTTGTCGGACTCCCTCAGCTCATCGACGCTAAGCACACCCGACCGCTTACTAAATTTGTTACGTGTATTATGTATAAATCGTAAAACATATGCAGTCGCGTGTCTCAACCTGCTGAACTGTGAGAATCGTTCAAAGTTGATAAAACCATCTTCAAATTCCGACATATGACTGGTTAGCGCGGTTACGTCTGTATTTTTTAAATCAGGCAAATCGCCAGTATCATACTGCGTATAAAAGTGCTCTGTGCTCTGTAGTACATAGAAAGTACATCTTCTATAAAAATGGATGAAGTGTCATTCGATTCGGCAAATTTTGCAAAAGATAATTTATTTGATTATTAGATTAAGATATTTATTTGACAAAAGATTCAAAAAGAAGAGGAAACCTAACAAAAACTGTCTACATTCAATTCCGAATCGAATGACACCTCATCCATTTTTATAGGAGACGGAGAACTTTTTTTTTGTACTAAAGAGCACATGTTAACCAGTGTACAAGCCTGTTATATAATGTTTCCCCTTATAATATAACTTTTACCGTAGTTTTTCAGACATAGATTAAAAATATAATAAATACCAAATCCAAATGTCATTTAATTTAATTTCGTTACACGCATGTTCCTCATATTAAAGATTGGACGGACATGCATGTTCCTTATATGTATTTCTATCAAAGATTGGACGGTCGTTCGTGCAAAGCCCTGCACGGCCCCTTCTCCGTGCTGTACACGGCGGGCCACTCGATATGGTCCATGACCCACCACCTGCACAACAAGCCGCTGCGCACCGACATCCTCGGCATCAACGACCTGGATGTGGACGTGCGGTAAGATCATCATCAGTGATCAGTTTTGTGTTAGAAACCTAAAGTATAATTTGTACGCATAGATGCGTACTTACATCATACTTAAATACTGCATACACGCCACTGATCATCAACATCAACAATTGAAAACAAGGTCCACCATAAGGGGGTCGTACTCATCACTGAGAGGTGGTGGACTGGGGGTTCGATCTCCGCCCGTTGGACTATTGTCGTACGTACATACTCCTAACACCTAACTCAGTCTTGTTCGAGTCATTGGAGGGGAATGAATAGGGTCATACTTAAAAGATATTTCAAATATTCTTTAAGAATCTGTCTATATTTAAGTAGCGGAAATCTTGAAATTCTGTTTCTTACTAATCCCGCAGGAACCATAGATTTTTCCGGGATAAAAAGTATATCAGCTGCTCTTAGGTCTATTTTATCTGTATACCAAATTTCATCCAAATCGGCTCGGCGGTTTAGCTGTGAAAAGGTAACCGACAAACAAACATCATTCTCTGTAAAAGCTGCTCGACTCTGGAATTCCTTACCTCTCGAGGCTCGGCGTGCGCAATCTCTAGCTTCTTTCAAACAACTGGTAAATATGCACTTCTTTCCTCCTTGACCTTTTTATCATTCCGTATTTATTTTCGTTTAAATGATTTTATTTATTTGTTCATGTTTAAATAATTGTTGATGTTGTCTTGTTTCTTACTTTTTACATCTAAATTATTTAAATAAAATTTTCGTATGTATGCTTATGTTATATAAGTATATATATATATATTTGTAAGTATCCTTATTTATGTAGGAATATATGTAATTGTTGGTTATTGTTGCATTATTCCTTGTATTTATTTTCTCTTTTTTCGATTGGTTGTCTGGAAGAGATCGCTCATTAGCGATAAGGCCGCCAATTGTACATTAGTTTTTAAGTTAATTTCTTGCCTGTTATTATTATTTTTGGTGTACAATAAAGTATATTTCATTCATTCATTCATTCATTCATTCATTCATTCATTCATTCATTCATTCATTCATTCATTCATTCATTCATTCAAACATACATACTTTCGCATTTATTGTAATATGTGTATAAATGGACTATTAAATGCCGTGGCAACTTCATCTCATTGGATAGTACACAGTTACGCAAGCAACCAATAAACTATCAGTGACGAACGGACACTTAAACCGCATATAATAAAGAAGATGGTGCACTGTATGATTCAATAAAGGATGGTACTCGTGACAGGTATCAGTTTGACGTAACTATACATTGTTTAATTATTTAGTAAATATTATTTTATAACAGTGTTTATTACAATTATCTATAACCTGATTAATAAATTTATTAATTATTAACTAAACGGATAGTATAAGGTAGAATATTTGTATTTAAACAATATACATATTGATTGATATACCTATATCCTATTATCACAAACAAAACGTTGACAAATACGTGGACTTAATATTTTCTTTCTGTATCAAATTACGAACATTTAATCCGATTTTAATGGTTACCATTATGAGAATCGTTAATCGATTACTATTTCGATTCAGCGACATAATATTATAGTGTTTAGACTGCATTTACGCATAGGCGTATATTATATAGCGGCATTCAATAATGGTCCAGTGCCCATCCTAGGATTCACCCTAGGAAGGTCTGGGGTTCACAGGCTCTCCGAAAAATAACTGTTGAGTTAACTTCTCTTCCCAGCAGAACCTGCCATCCGAACCACTCGCGGTGGTAGTCTTTACTGATTGTAAAGTCAAAGTTTGATTATTTGTAAACCTACTTGAAATAAATGCATATAGATTTTAATATTTTTTTAATTGTTTAGAAACGAAAAGGTTTACGTGACGCTCGGCCAATCGTCGATGCTTCTAAAACTCAACTTGTCCAAAGAAAACCCGCATTCTGATGAGATAACGCACATAGGAGTACCTGATAAGGTAAGTTGTACATATTTTGCATAAAATGCGGTTTTTCACAAAATTCACTTATTTCACCGTAAAGCCTTCCTCGATAAATGGGCTATCTAAAACTGAAAGAATTTTTTAAATCTGACCAGTAGTTCCTGAGATTAGCGCGTTCAACCAAACAAACAAATTCTTCAGCTTTATGTTATTAGATTTGAAGATTAGATTAACAATCTATCTCCATTCAAAATTAATTTCATCTAAATCGGTTCAGTAGTTGCGGCGTGAATAATATTAGTTTCATATTCGACGCCTCAATTTCCTCATTGAGTGATTAAATGACGAATTCAGTCTAATCTAAGATGCTTTTGTAATAATTAAAAAAGTATCCTTCCTACAATAATATTTTGGGAACAAGAATTTATTTGTAATAGTAAAGTGAATAGACATGTTTATGTGAGAAACTAGTTCCTCGATTACAGGTGGTATTAACATTCATTATTTATGTTATTGTAGAGATGTATCAGTGTTGGTATAAATAAAAGGGTATTTGATGACTTGAGCTGTTGTTTGTTAGGCAGTGTAGACGCCGTCACGCTGCCAGTTGCCTTAGTGATTTTGTGCAATCCCCGGCTTGAGATCCCAGATTGAGATTTTCTTAATAGGTCCAGGTCTGGCTGGTGGGAGGCTTCGGCCGCGGCTAGTTACAAGCACCCTACCGACAAAGGCGTACCGCTAAGATTATCGATCCGATACGATCTCGTGTAGAAACCGAAAGGAGTGTGGATTTCATCCTACTCTTAACAAGTTAGCCCGCTTCCATCTTAGATTGCATCATCACTTACCATCATGTGAGATTGCAGTCAAGGGCTAACTTGTAAAGAATAAAAAAGGGGTTCACTACAATAGTCGTGTATGTGCAGGTGGCATTGGATTGGATCACCGGCAACGTTTACTTCGTGGACGCCACGCCTTCGGCCGGCTGCGTGAGGGTGTGCCACTTCCAGCGCAGGCGGTGCGCGCGCCTGCAGGAACTATCCCTCCACACTACGGTAAGGGTGGAATATGCCTATTTACTTGAAAAAGATTCGTCTACTGAAATTCAGTTTTTCACTAATCTCACGGAAACCATGTTTTTTTTTAATTCGTATATTTATTTGAGGAAGCTTCGTCTACTGAAATTCAGTTTTTCGCTAATCCCACGGGAATAATGGACTTTTCTGGAATAAAAAGTAATATATTTCATTCATTCATTCATTCATTATATTATGTTGCTCAATAACCTCTTCGATCTTACAGAGAAAGCCTTATTAAAATAGGTTCTGCCATTCCAAAGATTACCTCGGACAAATAGATAGTTAAAAAAGCTTGATTGTGTTTTAGTATCGTGTAAATAAATAGTTAAGCACTTGAGAAAACACAGTTGTTTTAAAATCACAGACAGACATTTTATTTACAGATATGTACGAGTATGTATGTTATCGTTGTATACGCCTGCTTGTTCCAAGGACAATGATTTCGCTGACCATGAATAATAAATATATTTCATTTATTTATTTAATGTTTGAACATTACAGTATAATCTAACTATGTGTATAATATAATATAACACATGTCATCTATACTATCTATACTAATATTATAAAGCTGAAGAGTTTGTTTGATTGAACGCGCTAATCTCAGGAACTACTGGTTCGATTTGAAAAATTCTTTCAGTGTTAGATAGCCCATTTATCGAGGAAGGCTATAGGCTATATATTATCCCCGTAATCACACGGGAACGGGAACCATGCAGGTGAGACCCCGCGGCGTCAGCTAGTATTATATTATAATACAAGACACGGGTTTACATGGTAAGGAAACCAAATAAATAGCGGTTTCATCCACGTAGTTTCAGTTCAATATCGAAGATTGTTGCACGGGTATAAAATACCATATGTTAATCACTGATAATGTAACTTTCCATTGGTAAAAGTAATTTTAAATTGGTTTTGTGGTCCCAGGTAACCGCTCTGTCAGTGGACCCGGCCAACCGTGTGATGTTCTACTGCACGCGCGCGGGCCACGAGACAGCGCTGCACTCCGCTTCGCTCTCCGGTCGGAACGTGACTCTCGTGGCCAAGCTCGGCGCCTGCTCCGGACTGGCCACTGACTCCTTCTCGAGGATTCTGTACATCGCGTCTAATCATCCGTCCGGTATCCTGGAGATCACCTATGATGGCACTCCGTGAGTATATTACACAGTTAATATTAAAATGGTTTTTTTTTATCCTACTGTCTAATTTATTTATCATTATCAGCCTCAGACCACTTACCATAGGACCTGCCTCGCTAGACGTTACCTTTACGTGTCAAAGGTATATGATCACGATCTAAACGTGTTTATGCAAAGTGCGTATATAGATTCAATGTTTCATTGTGTTAAAATTACACGTTTGTGTATTTTAATTTATAGTGGTATGTAGTGTAAGGACACAGGATATATTTATTGATGTTAAGTATCAGCGATGTATGAATTTACCTCGTCCACCTCAAAAAACTACAGACAATTTTGTTGGTGAATTTGAGTGTGATGCAAGTCCAAGGGTAATTGGTCCGAGTTATCAGTCTATTTTTAACGCCCACCACAGAGCCGCGATAGAAGAAGGCGTGATAGCCCAGTGGATATGACTTCTGCCTATGATTTCGGAGGGTGTGGGTTCTAATCCGGTCCGGGGCACCTCCAACTTTTCAGTTGTATGCATTTTAAGAAATTAAATATCAGGTGTCTCAAACGGTGAAGGAAAAACATCGTGAGGAAATCTGCATACCTGAGAATTTTCTTAATTCTCTGCGTGTATGAAGTCTGTCAATCCGCATTGGGCCAGATTGGTGGACTATTAACCTCTCATTCGGAGAGGAGACTCGAGCGCAGCAGTGAGACGAATATGAGTTGATAATGATGATGATAATGATAATGAATGTTAAATTCATTGACATCACTATCAAATGGTAATGATAGTAACCGAGATATACGACTTAAAGTGACATAGGGGTTTGGCACCACCAACCTCTCAACTCCTAGCTGAGAATTTAACTGAAAATTTCTTGCATTAACAACCCATATATAGGTTTCCCCTCAGAATGAGAGGGGTTAGGTCAATAGTCCACGCTGGCGCAATGCGGATTGGCAGACTTCACATGCAGGTTGCAGGTTGCAGGTTTTCTCACGATGTTATTCGTTCGCCGTTTGAGATACGTGATATTTAATTTCTTGTAAGAAGGCTGGGCTATGTAAGAAATAATAATAAATATGTTTTATTTCAGAAAAACTTCCTTCGGTTTCACTAGCAAAGGACTCCATTCACCGCACGGCATGGCTCTGTTCGAAGACCACGTGTACTTCCTCAGCGGCTCGCGCCTGAGTCGCTGCATGCTCTTCGGCGCCAAGGTCTGCGACAGCTACGACCACATCAACGCGACCAACTTCGCCGTCCGCCACGAGAGCGTACAGAGAGACGATGTCACCGATGACTGTGAGGCCAACGTTTGTGCAAACGTTTGCGTGTTGGGCCCAACGGGGCCGGAGTGTGTGTGCCACGATGGTAGTGTGTCCAACGATGGTACCTGTCCGTTGGTGAAGACTGCTGAGGTGAGTTTTTGTTTGCAGACCAGTGGACGCCTTCGTCTGCGTGGATTTATGTCAATATAAAAAAGTCTAAGCTATGCTTTGTTTTGTTTATGTTTGTATTTTTGAAAAGCCGTATAAGGATTCGTTCTATATTTCCGGAGATTTTAGTAGCTAGACAAGTAAATTTTTAGAATTTTTTATATGCAAGATTACATGTTTATAATATCAGTATAGCTTACCTCACATGATTGTAGGAAGTGTAAATATGGTCTAAAATGAGACATGCTTGCCTAGAAGATGTTTGTTGTTTGAAAATAATGAAGTTATAAGAGTCGGGAAACACAGCTTGGGAAAGGTATTCCAAACCCTAGCCGTGGTTATGGTAAAAGAAGACGCAAAGCGTTTTGTATAAGACAGACAACAAAATAGGGATGTAAACCTACCCGGTGTTTCGGTTGCGTGGTAGGTTTTTTCAGAGCCATTTGGCCATATCGATTTTTTAGTGATCGATAATTTTTGCTAACACGTATACCTGTAAATCATTGAAAGGAGAATACGTCATTCCCCCCTCTCCTCAGTTGCAATCCTTTGTCGTCATAGGCGAGCGTTATCAGGTCTACCTTAAGACTGCCTGTTCACCAGAGCGGAACGAGGGAGCGGAGTGGAGTTGCGTACTGTCAGTCCACCGGAGCGGAACGAGACTGCGGAGCAGTGTTGCAGACTATGTTAAATAAATAAATGTTAAATTTCATTTATTTAACCTTGCTCCATTTCCTCGCTCCGTTTACCGGTTTAATATGAATTTTTAAAGTAGCTCGCAAGCCCCTGCCCACTTAAGAGGAGCGGAGATTTTGTGCAATCCTATTGGTTAATATTTCTCCGTTTCTCGGCTCCGCTGCCTCGCTCCGCTTCGGTGGTCTGTCAGCCTTAATCTGGTTTTTCAAACATATCCAGCTGGCGTTGTTCAACGGCTGGACGTACCAGGAGTACAAGAGCCACTCGGTGTCGTACGCGCTGGTGGCGGCGGTGCTGGTGCTGTTCGCGCTCTACCTCGCGCTCTTCGTGTACCAACACTTCGTGAAGAGGAGGAGCGACGCCGACTATATGCAGTGAGTCTGTTGTGGCGACCACCATATATGACGACCTCCGTGGCGCAGTGGTATGCAAGCTGGATTTACGAGACGGAGGTCCTGGGTTCGATCCCCGGCTGGGATTTTCTTTTCTTTTTCTTAATTGGTCCAGGTCTGGTTGGTGGAAGGCTTCGGCCGTGGCTAGTTACCACCCTACCGACAAAGACGTACCGCCAAGCGATTTAGCGTTCCGGTACGATGTCGTGTAGAAACCGTGAGTGTGTGGATTTTATCCTACTCCTAACAAGTTAGTCATGTTAGATTGCATCATCACTTACCATCAGGTGGGATTGTAGTCGAGGCCTAACATGTAGAAAAAAAATATATATATATATATACATATATATATAGAGCAGCGGCGAAGAGCTTATGCAGGCCGATTCCTGGCGGGTTACCTTTAAATCCATGCATATGCTTTGGTGCAGTGTACCTAGATATTTGAGAAACCGGAGTTTGTATCACGCTGTATGAATTTCCTTTTCATTGGGAGGCTTACCTTCATCTAAATTGCAACCTTCGCCACTGAAATAAAAAAGGTGGGAAAGAAAAATTTATGATCTGTATCTTGGGAGACAATTGATGTTGAAACCAAAGTATTGTATTTTATTTTAATACGACTTTATGGAGTCTACGGCATTTACACAATCACTAAAAAAAACTAAAATAGACAGGCAAGTTATAATGCAGATAAATAATAATGAATCATTCTTTTTTTTCAGAGTGAGATACAAAAACGCAGCGGACAGTGTCACGCAGAACCCCAGCCCATTTATAGAGATTCCGGACTCTGCGGGATATAATCTTGGAAGGTAACTACATATTGAAGTGTTGTTAAAGATAACCTATGGTACCGAGACTTGGGGCTCAGTCATTCAGAACAATTTAAGACCAATAAAAAAATGGAGTCGACACTTTTTCTTCAATGGTCTTTCTGAGTGACTCTGAGCCTATTATACATCATCATCATCATATCAGCCGATGGACGTCCTCTGCAGGACATAGGCCTTTTGTAGGGACTTCCAAACATCACGATACTGAGCCACCTGCATCCAGCGAATCCCTGCGACTCGCTTGATGTCGTCAGTCCACCTGGTGGGGGGTCGGCCAACACTGCGCTTACTAGTGCGGGGTCGCCATTCGAGCACTTTGGGACCCCAACGTCCATCGGCTCTTCGAACTATGTGCCCCGCCCATTGCCACTTCAGCTTCGCAACTCTTTGAGCTATGTCTGTGACTTTGGTTCTTCTGCGGATCTCCTCATTTCTGATTCGATCACGCAGAGATACTCCTAACATAGCTCGTTCCATCGCCCGCTGTGTGACTCTGAGCCTTCTTATGAGGCCCATAGTTAGCGACCAAGAAAGCCTATTATACACTATAGACAAACTATATGATTGAGTCCTCGCCTGCGTATTGCGGATGATAACACGCGCGCCTGTTAATATATGTATGTAAACCCCTTTTCTTAATTGGTTCAGATCTGGCTGGTGGGAGGCTTCGGCCGTGGCTAGTTACCACCCTACCGGCAAAGCCAAACGATTTAGCGTTCCGGTACGATGCCGTGTAGATACCGAAAAGAGTGTGGTTTTTTATGCTCCTCCTAATAAGTTAGCCCGCTTCTTAATTGTCTGTTCCATCTTAGATTGCATCATCACTTACCATCAGGTGAGGTTGCAGTCAAGGGCTAACTTGTAAATAATAATAAAAATTGTTCTTAACAAACTATTGCTCATGTTGCTGGTTTCGCCTCGCTCCCCTCTGTATACCTCCGCATTCGTCATTTACATAAGCGGCAGCTGATACCGACGACCGCAGTCGACTGCCGTTGGCTGCCGCCGAGTCGTCGCTGACTGCAGTCGACTGCAGTCGTCGGTATCAGCTGCCGCTCGTGTACAAGAACACTAACTAGTTTAATCTAAATTTGTGACCCGGCAAGTACGTCGAACAAAAATTACAGTAACTGTCTGTGCAGGTACAATTACGCGAGGTCCATGGTTGCCCGCTAAATCAAAGATGGCAAATAATCGAAAATTTCATACGCGATTGTAAATGACCAATGTTTCTATGCTAATAACCACCCCCTACCATATGTCGTTAACACCCGAAAATGTGACAGTTTAACTGAGTTAAACCTAACTAACAAGGTTAAACCTACTTATTCTAAATTGCATGTTTCTGTTACAGTGACTCAGCTCACGAGTTCGTGAATCCGCTGCAGTTTGTGAGGAGCCACTGGCAGGACTCGTTCTACAAGAAGAAACCCATTGTAAGCACTTTCATTCATCATAAGAGTTCAAAAAGGAAAACTAATTCCTTTTTTGTATACTCGTTTTGGTTCCTTTTTAGAATAATATTTTTTTGGACATATTTCATAATATTATATTATAACTAGCGGACGCCCGCGACTTCGTCCGCGTAAATTTCGATGTCAACTTTACTACTACCCCTACCCTACCCTACCCCTACCCTACCACTACCCCAACCCTACCCTACCCAACCCCTACATCTACCCTACCCCAAACCTACCCCTACCCTACTCCTACCTTACCTACACCCTACCCCCATCCTACCCCTACCCTCCCCGTACACTATCCTTTTCCTACCCCTATCCCACCCGTACCCCTATCTCACGCCTATCCTACCCCTACCCTACCACTTCCCTATCCTACCCGTACCTCTACCCTACCACTACCCTACCTCTACCCCTACCCTACCACTACCCTAAACCCGGCCCTAAACATACCCTACCCCTACACTACCCCTACGCTTCCCTACCCCTACCCTATATAATACCCTATATAACCCTATATAATAATATTACCCTACCCTAACCTGTAACTTCTCTATCTTACTCCTACCCTTAGCAAAATCGGTCCAGTCCTTCGAGAGTGGTGGTATGACCAAGAGAAATAGAGACTTCTATGCTAATAATATAAAGAGGTAAAGTTCGTGTGGTTGTAGTAGGTAATCTCTGGATCTACTGGACCGATTTGGAAAATTGTTTTACCAATAGAAAGCAACGTTATTTGCGAGTGTCATAGGCTATGTTTGATCCCCATATTCACACGGGAACGGGAACTACGTAAATGAAAGCGCCGGGCGTCATATAGCGGAATTTCTGCGTCTTTAAAAATTTTGTATTATCTCCGAAACTATTTAAGTAATTAACATACTGTAAAAGGCAAATCTTATCTCCATAATATCCTTGTGATTATTAAATAATTTATTTTAATAAGGATTAAAGTTTAGTTGTATAAATAATGACGTAAACCTAAGTATATAAAATTAATAATTTTTAAAACACAAAAGGTACTATATCTGTTAATATATTGAAGATAGATATATGGTGTCGCGGACTTTTAAAGATACATAAAGCCTCCATACATTAATTTCAATTTTACACATTGGTTAAGGCAGCGCATGCGAATAAGTCTGCTTAGGAGGATTTTCGGTCCGACCTGTATGACAAAAACTGTGATAACTCGGCTAATATATATCATACTAATATAAAATATAGCCTATAGCACTCCCCGATAATGTAGCATTCTACTGGTGCAAGAATTTTTGAAATCGGACCAGTAGTTCCGAAGATTACCCCATTTAAAAAATGTGACAAACTTACAAACTTACAAACTTTACCTCTTTATAATATTAGTATAGATAAATAAACTCTTTTCTTTCTTTTCTGTCGTCATAGATCCACACCAATGTATCACGCACGAATGTCATATGGTTTTCCAAAAACCACCCTTTACAAGTTTTATAAAACTCGTGTATAAGCCAAACGAAAATTCACAATCTACTATTTTAAATTCATATGTTATGAAGTTATAATAGTAGATGTGAATAACCCATGTCATTGTGATATTTTTTTTGATTTTATAGTTGAAGTATTATGATATGAGTGTAGACAAGATAAAAATTTTAATAAAAAAATTCAACCGACTTCCAACTCAAAAAATAACTTTAACTAAAAAGCAAAAAATAACATCTTACCTATGTGCTACCTTCTGATCAATTTGAAGGTGGTGCCAAGCCAGTGATGTTTTAATTAAATACGTTTAAACTACAAAAAATCTGTGGTTATTCCAAAAACAGCTTTAATTAAAACACGATACTGGCTTGGCACCGCCTTAATCAAGCCCAAACAAAAGGTGACTGCTGTAAATCCTTGACGAGTTCCATCGTCTATGTTTCGGCTCCATCATCAGACCAACTCCAAACCTTCATAAAGTTGTAGTGGTTTAAAATACCTTATGGAAACACTAACAAACGCACTAGCAGTCTCTACAACTTTTGAAAGTTCCCCTCAATTCCTCCAGGATGCCATCATCAGAACCTGGCATGAAAAAAATGGGACCACCCTGGAAGTAAACCCTACAAAACAAAAAAAGAATTTTCAAAATCGGTCCATAATTGACGGAATTATCGCTGGACATACATAAAAAAAAAAAAAAACATACATACAGCTGAACATAGAACCTCCTCCTTTTTGGAAGTCGGTTAAAAATAATAGCGGGAAAGAGTACATGATTAATATTTTTTTTTAAATTTAATTTCTATTGTGCAATCAGCTGCATCAGCTATAAGCAAATTGCTTGAGAGTACTTTATGGCATGTGCAGCTGACCTTCCATTGAGGGTCATGCTGGCTAATTTAGTAACTTTGATTAAATTTAATTTAATAACTTTGTTATTCATTTTTTTGTTATTTATTTTTTTAGGAAATCCCATATGTATGTGATTAAATAAAATATTTTTTGTTACAGGGTACGGCTGGGCTTATGTTTGATAGGCAGCAAAATCTCTCTGATACAGAATCTGATTTGGACGTGAAGGAAACCAGAGCAATGATTATCAATAAGCTTAAGGATTAACTTTTATAATTATAATATTTATAAATGTAAAAATTTTAATATTTGATTCATATGCATAAAGAAATTACAATTTATATTTTAGAAGTCATAATTATGAATAGAAATTCGAATTTAATTAATGTTTAAAAATATTATTAAGTTATAAATGTTCTCGTTACAAGAGTTGGAACAAAGTACAAAGGAGCATTTACATTAATTATTTAAGTTGTTAAAATAATTGAAAAGTGATCTGATTTACTTTACTAAGTTTAGATTATTTTGTGAATCACATGTGATACAATTGTCATTTAGTTTTGTAAGAAATTAATGTTTGTTGGTAACCATATTTTGTATTACAACAGGTAAATATTATATTACCAATTTCATGGTCAAAACCGTTCAGCATTGAAAATTGCAAATGTTAAATTTAGCTACTTTAGAAGTGAGAAAATCAGATTTATTTTAACTAGTCTAATCACTCTACTAACACTTTACTAGTAGATATGACTTTAGATTAATTATTTTGGTCAGTTTTATTTTTTGTATGATAGTTAAAATATAATTTCACATTTGCAGTTTTAAATGCTGAATTCTCTTTCGAGGGTTTATGCAATGCTAAATGTGTAATAGTTTGCTTTTAACTACAATTCCAATTTCTAATAGTCTATGTGGTCATTTTTGATCTTATAATTTTGTGCCTTATGAAGAAAAGTTATTATGCTGTAGCATAATTCAATGTTATTTTTCTATTATAGTTATAGAAATTATTAATTTCAATAAAAATGTCATCGGTAAATGTAAAAATTTGTTTTATTTTTACAAATACTACACACCAAATCTACCTTGGAAAATTACCAACTACAAAAAGAGCACCTTGAAATGTAACGTAACTATCTATTGTCTAAGCAAAAAAATTGATTCCTTAAAAATTTTAAAATATATTTTTATGTTATTCTACGATAAAATCAATCATTAAAAAATTAAACTGATAATTGGAGAACTGAAATACATAGAGTATTGCTATAGTAGCTTTTTTCAGTTGTCCTAAACTTACCCAATATTAACCCATTTAGAACTGAAAATATTTTTTTTTAAATTATGTGTTTCAGTCATGAAAAACTTACAAGTCCCAACAAAAAGTGCTGTATCTTATGTGATACAGTAAGCTTAAAGATATGCCTAAAATTCTTATTTCAGAGTAGAACCTATTGATATTAAACTGAGCAGTATTATTTATTTGAACCATAAGCAAGAAAACAGTCAATCTGGAGCCTGCATAGCAATTATTTAATCAATAGATTCATTTAATCGATCTTGCATTCATTTAATCGAAATGAATCTTTCTAATCAAACTGAAGGTTGGTCTTTTTTGTACTTGGAGGGTAGTTGCGTTAAAGTGGTTCTACAAATTACATCCAAGCAAATCTACACTATTCTGTTGTTATGCCACTTGCAAACTTCATGATTAATGATTATCAGGCTAAAATTATGTATAAAATAAAACAATACTATAATTTGTTAAGAATTTTTATTACATTAAAATTAGGAATAGCATTACAAAAAAAAAAATTACTTCCAAAGTTTCTTGATAGACATATTCTTTTCAGAGTCTTTCTGCATCACCTTAGCTACAGCCATTTCAAAGTCCTCCTGAGTGACGTGGACCCTGCGCTCTCGGAGAGCATACATACCAGCTTCAGTACACACTCCTTTCACTTCTGCACCTGAAGCTCCAGGCATCAGCTCCGCAATCTTCCTTAAATTGATGCCTCTAGTAAGATTCATCTTCCGAGAGTGAATCTTGAGAATATCTAAACGAGCCTCCTCATTTGGTGGGGGGAACTCAATCTTCCGGTCAATACGGCCAGGTCTCAGCAAAGCTGGGTCCAAGATGTCTATACGGTTGGTGGCCATGATAACTTTGATGTTCTTTGTGGCTTCAAATCCATCCAGCTGATTGAGAAGTTCCAACATAGTTCTCTGCACCTCAGAATCTCCTCCGCTACCAGACTCAATACGAGATGAACCGATGGAATCAATTTCATCCATAAATATTATGGATGGAGCATGCTCTCTAGCCATGACGAAGAGTTCACGCACCATACGACTTCCTTCTCCAATGAACTTCTGCACCAGTTCCGAGCCAGAGACACGGATGAAGGTACACTCAGTGTGGTGGGCGACAGCGCGAGCTAACAGAGTCTTACCAGTTCCGGGTGGGCCATACAGCAATACACCTTTAGGTTGTGCGATACCTAGAGCATCAAATAGTTCAGGATGTTTGACAGGCAGTTCAATGACCTCTTTGATCTCCTTAATTTGTTTATCCAAGCCTCCTACCATTTCGTAGGTGGAGTCTGGTACCTTCTCTACCATCATAAGCGACACGAGGGGGTCGACTTTGTTCGGCAGGATCTTGTGCAGCGTGTAGCTCTCGTTGCGGAGCGCAACGCGGCAGTTCGCGGTGACATCGTTGATGTCGACGTTTTTGTCCAAATCCACCACAAACTTACCTTCCGGGTGAACTTTTACCAATACCTTCTTCTTGTCCATGGGCTTCACGACCTCGCCGACATAAGAACCTTGTTCCTGCAGAAGCTGTAGCTCCTCGCGCAGCATACGCACTTTCGCGTTGAGTTCATTTCTTTGCGCTTGAAGTCGGCGAAGATTTTGGGACTTTTCGGCGACGATGAGTTGCAACTCTTCGATCTTTGTTGTGTAGTAGGGTCGAAATCCTTCGCCCTTTACGGAATCCACTTCCATTTTAGTGAGCGTCATTTTTATTTATCTTGTAACATTCAATAAAACTGATAATTCTTTATCCAGTTATCCACAATTAATATAGAAATCGTTTTAAAATTCCGTTCATTTGACAACAGCAGCAAATTGTGAGGTTTTGATTTGAGTTTGACTTTTGAGTTTTGACAATGACAAATGACATAACCATACCAATTTTTCGAGTCATGCTGTTCAGGGTGACCACTATAAACGATAGAAATCTACCAAGTATGTTACTACTGAATTAATGTTTGATATAATGTTTCGAGTATTGCATTGCATATTTATATTTATTATTATTTACTTTGTAGTTATTGAGGATCATAGATAATACACTATATGAAGAGATCTATGGTTTGTTGAATTAAGCTCCGACGTATATTTTTGTCTTACTACTAATTAGTAGATTAATAGGACAACGGTAACATTATAAATTCGTCCAGGAATTTATACAAATGTGTGTAGATTGCCTTTTTAACCTACTTCAAAAAAGGAGATTATCAATTTGTCGGAATCTTTTTTTATGTATGTTTGAATAATTCTATTTTCGTTTGAGAGGGTACCCTTCCAGTTGGTCCCATCTCGACTAAAATGCTAAAGTAGTCTGAACTAGGCATAATGCGATGTGTTGTAGGAAGAGTAAGCAATCCTACTTCTTACGAATAATCAGGTATAAGACGAGTTATTTATCAATTTCGGATAATCATCTAAGAATTGAAATCATGTTAGGCTATGTGAGACACAGCGTAGGAGATGAAAAAAATTCTCACTTTACGTGTAGGGAAGGAACCAAAAAAAATCTTTTCCAATTTTCCTTTTATCACTATTTCTAAAGACTTAGTTAATATATTTAATATACGAGTTGTATACTGGAATAATTATCCTGTCTTTAGTTTTCTAGTTTTGTTTTTTTAGCTTTCTAGTTTTGAACAGATTCTCAATTATTTTACGAATAACTTTATAACATTTACGTGATCATTATTGAGCACGAGTCTCCACTTAGAATGGGGTTAGGCCTTAGACCACCACGTTAGCCCAATGCGAATTGGTAGATTTCACACACGTAGGTAATTAAGAAAATTCTCAGGTAAAAAACATTGTGAGGAAACCTGCAGTTTCCTCACAATGTTTTTCTTTCACTTTTGATTTATTGCACATAACTGAAAAGTTGGAGGTGCATGCCCCTGACCAGATTCGAACCTAGGCCCTCCGGAGTCGGAGGCAGAGGTCATATCCACTGGACTTTCACATCTCTACATATCTGTTGTAAATTGGCCCCTATTTATCCTTAAAAATACCTAGGTATTCGATAAAAATAGATAATTATTAGCTAAAAAGATAATTCATTGTCATTATAATTTTTAATCGAGATGATCTTAATCAAATATCTGATATAGTAAATGATACACTAGATAACGCACGTGAGTTAGTTCAATATTAATTTGGCTATGTATGTAGACATTCAATATTTACTTTGCCACCTTGGTTTATTTCCGACCTAAATATAGTGGATAAAGCTCTAAACGCACACTAAAGTAACGTATTGTAATCAGTTGCTTTCTGAACTGTAACAAGGGTTGTTCCTTCAACGTTGGACAGTGCGCTTGCGTTATCAGTGACAGCAAAAAAGTAAATAAAAATAATTTGACAGGTAACCTCACCTTGGAATAATCAATTGAGAATTTGTCAACAATTTTTCAGCGATTTATTTTGAATTTAATTAAATAAAGAACATATATTTGTGGTAAATAATATTTGATACCAATAATGTGCAGTGATATATAATTTAAGATTTAATAATGTCGTAAAAATATATATAATTTATAAAGTATCATGTGATAATTTTAAATAGTTGAAAAATTAGATTTATAGTGTAAATAGAACAGGTAATCCTAGTATTATTTTCATTTATAATTTGAGCACAGAAACTGTAATAGCATGTCGAGTGCAAAATATATTTTTCGTATGTTTAATAAGTTTTTCCTTAGAAGAAACTTATGTAAAGAAAAGTCGACGGCTCCTATTTATGACGCCTGTGACCGTCACACAGCCTCTATTCTCGTGACATTGCCATGATTCATGCATATTGATGAATGATGTCTGTTTTACAAACTGGGATCTTAACTGATACATTATCTCAAGTGACAATGGGAGGAACCTATTATACTGTAATACTTTTATACATAGTCTCTGTCCTGTAGAATTTTAATCATGTATTAATTTTAGAGCTTGGCTTGTTTTGTCCTATTTTTTTATAGCAAATTAGTGGTCAACCTTCGCTTTGACTTATTTGCACTTCTTCCTTAACCCTACTCTACAGTACTCTACACCTACCTAACCCCACCCCTAACCCTACCCTAACCCTAACCCTATCCTACCTCTACCCTAAAATGTTTGTATGGGAAATAGAAAAGAGTTGTTTTTATGGTTATCCTGGCAATTATTCTAATTTTTCTCACTTTTTAAACCTTCCCTATAAGATAAATCTTTTCAGCCATTCTAGAATTTTAGCGAGAATAACAGACAGTAATTTATTTTTATACATATATATAAACAAATTTTTCCTTAGACATGGAATATATTTTGTCTGTCCTTTTGCAAAATAATTTGGTTAGTTTGATGGGGTTTCCACAGTTTAGTAGTCTAAAGATGCATTAAAATTTAAGCTCAATGTCTATTTCCTTTTTTGGTTGTAAGAATAAAATATGTAAAAGGTCCTAGTTTTAATTTCACTCACAATTTAAATGGTATTAAAACTGGAACACTGTTAATGAACTTTCACAGCTGTTATTCCAAGAAGGAGTATATTCAATACAGTATTCATATTGCAGGATGGGCAACACCAGTAAAAAGCTGGCCGCTAAATGCACTCTCCTCACAAAAGAAGAGCCCAAGTATGTGGCGGCAACTTTCCGTGCAGCCAGCAAGAACTCGGAGCGCATCAGGGAAGAGGACCTCATCGTGAGTGGCAAACTAGACCCTGTGTCATTAGAAGTTCGTTCATTTTTTGTTCATTTTAGTTTTTAGTTTCCTTTTAGCTGGTTTTGGTGACAAATCTCCTGATTATCCTCCTTTATTAATTAATGCTAAGCTTGTTTTATGCATTACATAAAACAAAGTGGGATGATTATATCATTTATTACATCAGTATGGCTGAATGGGTTTAGATGGTATATGGCTATTTATTTGTTTTATTCTGATATTTTCATGGGATTTAGGATCTATGCACTTAAATACATGGATAGTTATGGTATGACTGCTAGTTTTTTTATGCTGTATAGGCTAGTGCTTGTCACTGGTTACGTCTGATAGTAAGTGTACCGCCGATTTAGTGTTCGGGTATGATGTTGTGTAGAAACGGTAATGTGTGTGGATTTTCATCCTACTCCTAGCAAGTTAGCCCGCTTCCATCTTAGATTGCATCATCTCTTACCATCAAGTGAGATTGCAGTCAAGCGCTAACTTGTAAAGAATGAAAAAGAGCAGCCAACAGTGGAACAACATAGTTATTTTATAAAAAATATTTTGTCACCAACTCTAGCTCATTATTCATTTATTTTGTTCTGTATGTTGTGTTTTTTTCTTTTGTATTGGTTTCATATTGCTGTATATGTATTTTTTTTATATTATGATAAACAGAAATACATGGCTTATAGTAATTACAAGTAGATATCAGTAGTTTGAAGGTTTGTTGTTTTGTCACAATTTGTGCTAATTATTTTCATTTCCATTATTTTTTGTAAATAAACAATTTTGTTGAAATCATTGAAAACATATATGTACTTGGATGTAGAAATACTGAAATATTTTATAATATTTGCTATTATAGTAACTTTGAGCACCAGTGAACTAAGGTGATCATACTCCTGCACACCAGCTTATTGCATAGTAAATAAAACCTTCCGTTCTTGGCGACCACAACGCGCGACCGCGACCTGCGACCGCGCGACTCACTGTTTAGTATGAATTAATATGAGCAATAAACAAATCCCGAGAGTTAAGAGTGGAAAGAGAAATATTTGTTAATAAAAAATGAATGTTTTAAAAAAAAAGACATGGCTATTTTCTATACTAAAAAAGTAATCATATCGAAAATGATGCCATCTCTTTCGATGTTATGAAATAGAAGAACTAAATTTTCGATTCCATCGTGGTTAGTTGACAAACTTCTGTGTGATATATCTCAATAATCAATATCAGTACAATGCTGACCTCACAGTGTTTTCATAGTTGTGCTAAACAAGATAACTATGAGTGTAGTCTCAGTGATTTAAATAAAATCAAGTTGATTTATTTTAAGTAGACATTTAAATGATGTACTAGTAGATCTCTTTGTCAGAGTTTGTCTGGGAAAGTACCTAGAGTCGCCATGCTTTTTGCTCCCAAAGCTGTATCTTTGTGTTCTGGTCAGAAGGGTGTGGTTTCTGGCGCTATTACAAGCAGTAGGCACATGATGCTAACACCTAAGCCTGGATTGAAGGGCACAGGATAGCTAAAGTAGGATGTGGTGCATGCATACAAAGTATTTTCCACTGTATATTGTTTATAAACTCAGAGGCACGATTATCCGCCCACTTTAATATACACGCGTCATATTAAAGTGGGTTGATAACTGTGTCTCTGAGTATATCTGCGTATTCTGTCACTTTCGAATAGTCAAGTCTGTCAAAGAGGATTGACTCTAGTACTAGTTTGGATACCATATCCAACCATATACCAAGATCAAGAAACCAATAAGGTAGTTAAAGATGCTGTTCTTTAACTACCTTATTGGTTTCTTGATCTTGGTTAGACCCCACAACACTCCTAAGTTGGCAATGCTATTGCATTGTTTTTGCAGCAATTAAATGCTGTCTTTTCTTGCTGCAATATAAGTAGTGTGTTAGTTGTACCATACCATATTATATTCTGTGGTTACACTTACTCATATTGTGTTGGGAGCCAAAGCACGCGCTGTAGTCGCTAATTCCGGAGTTCACTGAAACACGCAATTAGCCTCGAAGACCAGCTATTATTGGTGCCAGTGATAAACAAACTTTGCGTCAAAATGTTATATTGTTGCAGCTATAAACTAAGTAGGTTTACGGATTTAAATGCTCCACAAATTGATGTGTATTGTTAGTAGGTAGGTATTATTACGTATAGATGCAATAACAGCCAAGGACATTTTATATTATAGACATGTTACGTGCCTACAAAATCACCGCAAAAAGTGAGCCGAATTAAGCTACTCTACAGAGCGCACACATGCACAATTTTGTGTCTAATTCCATTATATATTTATGTGTACAGGGTTCTCGGGAGTATTTCCCATAAATGTTATATTCTATAAGGAAATTTAATTAAATCAGTCTAAGTAACATAACATGTGTTCTAAAATGATTATTTTCGCAGTAAAAATATTTTATTTTTTATTTTTTTGTAAATAGATCTTAAATTGTGTGTCACAATCTTTTAAGATGACCTAGTCAATCTTATTAATTGATAAATATCATTAGCTGGCTGACTCTTGCAATGCGGCCAGATCCAAAATAGTAGTAGGCGCAAGATAGTGCTAGTTCAGTTTGCTTACAAGAAGACGAGTCTAATGAAAATGACTTTAATGAACCGTAGGACAGAGTAACGGAACCTTTACTCTCCACCACTCAAACCCTCTCCCAGCGCGCGATGCGAGCGGCTACGCGTCGCGCCGCCGCTTTGCAATTGCAAGAACCAGCTCATGACTAAGGGCCCCGTATGGGTTCAAAACTAGTCGGGCATACTCCGACCTTATATCATATGAGTCTTAACCGTGTTTCATAATCAATTAATACCTAAACCAGTTTAGGAGTTGCGATGCCACAGATAGATGACTCACAGATAGGTAAAACAGTAACCGGGTGTTACTGTTTAACCTGTTTAAAAAATATTTAATTTAAAAAAAAAACACAAAGGACAAATATTATGATAAACTATACGGGAATATAATTATGTCTTAGAAGTGATCCTATGACCCATACTACAACCATGCTCCATCTATTTCCAAGGAGTCTGTGTTGCACGCTGGGCCGTCGAACATTTCGGAAGATATTTTTACAATGTCAGGATGAATCGGTTGCTCGTCTAATTCGATCCAGTCTTCGTATGCAGACGCAGTGGTAGCTAAGACGAGCGCCAGCCCGATGATAAGGAAATATACTTTGGAATCCATCGTTGGTATCTCTCTCGCTGCAAGACTTAGTGTTGCAATGTGCTAGACGAGTCACATCCTCGATATTTAAGCTAACAACGTATCAGTTATCGACACAGTTAATAGCGTATGTTGATTCGATTGAGATTTATATTTTAATTATATCTTCATTACCAATTGATTGCAAGTAATTTAGATTTGTGGTTTGTTACACATTAGTTTTATTAGCTTTTTATCAAGACTTCGTTCACCTGAGTAATATAGTACAGATTTTGTAAAGTCATAAGAAAAGAGGCCGGTAGAGCCTCTCTATCCCTTGTTCCGCGCTCTCGTTTGCACGCTTTTCTCAAGCAGAACGTGACAGTGAGATATGCTTTCCTCCGTGCAGCCGGCGCTCATCGATTTATAAAACGTTACCACGTCAAGAAAATTACAATCTTAGAACCGATTATTGCCGAATAGAAAAATAAAAGATATCGACAATCAAATAGTAACCTTGTCCGACAATTTTCAGGGGTCATAGTTGTTATCGGACGCATCGAAGTCTGGAAGATGGCTGATGGAGCAGGTTAGCCGTCGCTCCCGGTCACTAACTTGTAATAGTGATCGTTATTCGTTACCGAGTATCAACTCCCCATACATCAAAAGAACATTCAAATAACTAGCATCCATTCAGGAATTTGAAAGAAAAAGATTGAATTATTATGATGATTAAAATTTTATTCAAATATTTTTATTGGAACAACAAGTATATTAGGATAAATTACGGTAATAATGTCTTACACGTTAGTATGTCTTGTAACACACTCCATTTATTTTGGCGTATCCTCTGGGGCATGTTGGGGCGCCTGATTTTTCCTTGGCTACCTCGTCGGCGTCGTAACCAATCGGTGGGTGGTCTAAATCGGAGTCCGAATCTTTGTCTGCAGACACAGTGGTAGCTAAGATGAGCGCCAGCCCGATAATAAGGAAATATACTTTGGAATCCATCGTTGGTATTTATCTCGCTGCTAGACTTAGTGTTGCAATGAATTTGCTATGTGCTAGACGAGTCACTTTCTCAATATTTAAGCTCACATCGATACGACATGGTTGAAAGCGTAAAATTGTGGCTTCGATTGAGAGTACTGTGATTTTTGTTTAGATCTTAATTACCATTTGATTGCAACTAATTTAGTTTTGTGATTGGTTACACATTAGTTTTACTAACTTTTGGTCAAGACTTCGCTCGCGTTAGTTTCTTGTCAATCGTTAAAATCACGTTTGTTGTTTATTCTGTAGCCCCCTTAAGTTTAATTTATTCTGTTTCTTTAGTATTTGGTGTTGCAATAGTAATACATCATCTGTAAACATTTCAACTTGTCTATCACGGTTCGCGAGATATAGTCTGGTACAGACGGACGGACAGACAGACAGCGGATTTTTAGTATTAGGGTCCAGTTTTACCCTTTGAGTACGGTACTCTAATAATATAAAAAATCGCTATGTTTCAGCGTGATAAACAACAAACAGACAGATTTGGCATTTATAATATTTGTATGAAATACTTACTTCTGATTAATTAACCTTACCTAATAAAACGTATCTAATTAAAACTATAACTAATTTGTAAGTCGTTTATGTACCACCTCCTTGATTCCGTGGTTAATCTATGTGGCTATGGAGCTGCGAAATACAGAGATTTTTCTGAGAATTTTCCAGAAAATACCTCAGCCCGGAGTTCTGTAGTTGGTGGTGTTACACTCCCGTGTCTCGGGAGCATCTTATTTCATCAGTTCCATTCCAGTCATCATGGTTGACATTTTCTTTTGCTTTCCGATGGATGAAAGATAATAATCAAATAGTTCTGAGTTGGGAAGTTGTTTATTACAACCCTCGAGAGTACGTAGCCGGTTTCGGTTGTTATTATTTACATCTTTTTTTTTAACTTCCTATGTTAAAAGGAAGGTCATCCAATGGCCTCCTAGCATCTTTGTCTCTAAGGAACTCATCAATTGTATAGTAACTTGGTGAATACTTTATAACACGTAACAAAACTGTTATGAGACCCAGTCTTTGGTTTTTTGAAATCGCTAACGGGCACTGGTAGGCACAAGTGCCCGTTAATCCACGCTAACGCTAACCTGCATACCCAGTCCTGTATAGAGGGAGTCCTGGCTTTGTAGTGACCCATTCAATTAGGCTGATAATGATGCAATGACGATGCACTTAGCAATGGCGGGCGTGTTGATGTTCTGGTTGCATTCGGCTCGACATAAATCACTTTGGAACGGGTAAACAATCGCATTCCCTGCTGGCGTCAGTCGTGCAGCCGACGGGAACAATTGAAACGAGGCGCCTTGATTGATTCCGCTGCTCCAGCCCAATATGAGTGCCACTAGGGTGACCAGCTTGTAGGTTAAATTTAAAGATGTGTCCCGTTTTATTTTAGTAGTATTACATATTCTAGTAGATTAAATTAAAGGGTTCAAGTTAAGTTTTAACATTTATCCTGTGTAAATAACAAACGTAATTAATTTATTAAAAAACATTTGTAGTGGTAAAGCTCATTGTGGTAGGTACCTACTACTGCTACTATTATTTTTCCCGCCAAACAGCATTGCATTTCTATCTGACGGATACAAGTATCCGTAAAAATACAGGCATATGAGGCTTAAGACTTTCACCAAGGACGCGCGCAAGGTAGCGCATTATTTGATGTACATTCCTAGCAGGTCTCGTGGTACATTTGTTACAGATGATGATTTTCCACTTCATTCATAGCATGCCTTGTGATTTCCCTGTTAAAATTTAGTGATAATTTTCCACTTCAAATAAAAAGGGATATCTACGTGTTCCTTTAACTATATCTATGAACAAAAATAAAAGCATGCTGCACTTTTCATTGCTACAGCTATGATCATTATAGACCTAGGGTATGTATAGGTAGCAATTCCTCAAAAGTCCGAAATTCATGGTATCTCTAGCGCCAAATCGCATAGGAACATAAAATCCCTCTGTTTATGGATTAGAACGCGACAGTTAACGAGTTCCATTTTACGAAGTTTACGGACTTGCAGTTAATTTGCCGTTTGGTTGTAGATTAACTTCGTGGATTCTGGTATTTAAAGGGCATTGGAAACAATCAAACGTGTTTGGCAAACTTGCTTGTCATACTTGACTTTATTATTAAGCGATGTTTGACAAACGATTCAAAGCCGCAAATTTTTATCAAATTGTTTGGCAAAAAGTTTGAAGACTTAAGATATCGCAGGTTTTTCGTGATTTCTAGAATAAATCGAACCTCATGTCCGTCTGTATGTCTTTATCAATTCGTTGTGATGGTTTGAAAGAGTGAGTGATATATTCGGTGCCATGCTATCGGTCGGCGATATGGTTTTTCTCTCCACGGATCGACCAAATATGGAGCGGTGGGCAGGACGAGAGACATGATATGACTGTGGTAGGACGAGTAAAGGTCGCCATTGACGGTCAATTAATCTCACGTTTCTGAAAAGCAAACGGCAGTACCCACGCGGCATACTATAGAAGTCATGTACGCAGTGACCAACACACGATCAATTATAGTCGTGGGTGCTACAGAAACGTGAGAATAATTGACCGTTTGTGGCTAGCATAACGTGGCCACATGACTCTGCCTATTACCTTCGCAACTTCCCACGTTGCAGCGCGTGGCACGATCGTTACTGTAGATTAATTAAACATAAGTTTATTTGACAAGCTGTGTTTCCAATGTTGGGAGATCTTTTTGAAGTCGATGAGGAAGCAGACGTCTGCCTATTTCTCTCGCAACTTCCCACGCCACTGTTGCAGCGCGTAGCACGCCCTTTACTGGGTAGAGTTAATTCGATTGATCTTGTCCATTAACACTGTAGATTAATTAAACATAAGTTTATTTGATAAGCTGTGTTTCTAATGTTGGGTGATCTTTGACGGCATCCGTGGCGCAGTGGTGTGCGCGGTGGATTTACAAAACGGAGGCCCTGGGTTCGATCCCCAGCTGGGCAGATTGAGATTTTCTTAATTGGCCCAGGTCAGGCTGGTGAGAGGCTTCGGTCGCTGACAAAGACGTACCGCAAAGCGATTTAGCGTTCCGGTACGATGTCGTGTAGAAACCGAAAGGAGTGTGGATTTTCATCCTCCTTCTAACAAGTTAGCCCGGTTCCATCTTAGACTGCATCATCACTTACCACCAGGTGAGATCGTAATCGATCGACTAAAAAAAAAATCTTTTTGAAGTCGATGAGGAAGCATTAGTAATGTAATCATCCTCATAATGTTCCATTAAGACATTTGCGGGTGGACAGGATACAGACACCAATTACCATCATACGCGTATAATGGTAAATCACTAATGGAAGCATAAACTATCGGGCGCTATAAACACGGGCCCCGCCGCGGGAACGCTGTTTATTTTCTCCGAAACAATCGCTGGAAAAATGTTTGGCCATCTAATGTTGGGTGAGGGAAGGAGCGAATTTTAGGGAAATTCATTAATATTTTTTTTAAATGAGGGCTGTAGCGTTTGCACACACTCTCTGGGTGATCAGTTGATCACTCGGCTTATCACATCCAGTTGGATGAACACTATCTACTTAGTACCTCGTGGTACGTACTGCTGTAGCACCAGAGTGCAACTGCCCCCTCTTGTTCAAGGCTTGTATTTATAGACTCATTTATTGACAGTCTAGGCTGTTGACATATACTACAAGGGGTAAGTTACAACTAACTAACTTACTCTTTATTAAACAATCCATTTATTTTGAATCGATGTCGTGTAGAAACCGAAAGTTTGTATTTTCAGGTTTTTTATCCTCCTCCTAACAAGTTAGCCCGCTTCCGTCTTAGATTGCATCATCACCTACCATCAGGTGAGATTGTAGTCAAGGGCTAACTTGTAAAAAATAATAAAAGTTACAATTTTAATAAAATGCATATATCTGGTATATATAACTTTAGCCCTACGGACTTTATCTATCTAGTACGACAAATATCAGTAGCTACGAGTATATATCGCCATAGTTCGTGGCCCTACTCTCTTCCGATGCAGTTGATCTATTGTTATGGACTCGCAGTGAGAAAAACCAGCCAGCGCGTAAATATTGGAGAACGCTGTGAAGCAATGCATACTGCGCACTTTTTAAAATAATAGTAGAGGAGCCCGAAATGCTAAATTTGCAGTTACTAAAGCATCATTGAAATCGATTAGATCTGGTAGATTAGGTTATAGAAAGAATACTTTTTTCGCTTTTAGCGATGGGGAAAAAAACTACAGACCTTAAAGACAATTTTTATTACTTCGATTTACTGAAATAGTCAGAAAACATGAGCGATTATTCAGAAGATTACTTCGTTTAAAATATTAAATAAGTAAAAAATTAACCGCGCTCGTGGCTCGATAACAGAAATATATAAGTGTTTTATTTTGTAGCTTTAGAACTCTCCCATTCCTTTACGTTACGCTCAAATCGTCAGATTTTCGTAATTAACACATTTTAGCTATCAACTCACCAACATTATCTTAATCTGACGTACTGGTTGAGTATTTTTGAAGTTAGTTTTTTTTTTGGTTGCACTAAAAGTACCCACAAATATTATGGGCTCATACATGGTGGAGGTACTGAACAACGTGCAAGCTATACTCCCTTATGTTCATCTGCCGCGCTCGAGTAACTGCAAAAATCCCCTCTTCGGCTCCCCTACTATGATTTCTTTACTATCTACTATTGTGTGATTTAAATGAATAGCTAGTTAGAGACTAAAAATAACTTAGTATATTAATAATATTTTATAAGTTTAGATTAAAGCCAAATTACTAATTAGTTACATAAGTAGGCTACATCGTAATTGTATGAAGTACCAAATAAGAACTTTAATACAGAAAAAAGATATTACTACCTAATCGTACAGGTATATTGGTGAAGTAGATATTGAAATATGCCTAAAGTAGACCCGTAGGGAAGTTCCAATTTCGGGGTGAAACATGCGTATAGTATTTTTCACCTCTCTAGCTCAAAAATGGCGCGTTTGCTGCTTAAAAACAATGAGCAAAAGTGGTGTTTATTCACTCTGTGAGACAATTTTTTTTTAAAGAATATTTGCCATATCTTCTTAAATATGACCAATGTATTAGGAGTGGATACGACAATAGACCAACGGGGCGGGGATCACCACCACCCCTCGGTGATGAGTCCGACCGCTCTTACCGTTGAGCTATTGAGGCTATGAAATATTCACATTCTTTTGTTTTTAGATTTGTTTTAAATGCCACACTTGCGTCACCATATATGAAGGAGCTTGTCTGGTAAATGGGAATTTATTTATAAAAAGGAAATTTTGAAAAAAATATACCTCGGTTTTGGAACGATAAAAAACGAGGTGATTTTGTAGGGACTTAACCTATCTATAGCACAGAAAACATATCTATAGTATCATTGATTTAGAGTGTATTTTCAGGCACAGGATTTTCAGTTTTAACTCCGGACAGCTACAACGAACATCGATTATGGAAAATAGGATTTTAAAAAAGTTAAAAAGTTGTTTAAGATTGAAAATAAATATCGCGAGACACTGTATTCAACCAACTTCAAGTTAACTGTTGACTAAGCGTCAGTAGTTTATATTATTTCATTAAACTCTAAGTACTAGCAACTATGTCGACGGGCATGTACTATACATAACACGTAAATAGCTATCATTAAAGATGACTGCGCCATTAATTCGACATAAACTTTAATAACGTTTACGAAAGTTTGAAAACAGTTTTATGCATCATAACATATTAGCCGAGTCGCTTCTTGATACGTTACCCAAACATTTCGGAAGCTTGACAAGGAATCCGCGTCTGTATATATTATAGAAAACGTGCGTGCTATGGCCAGACATACCTTATTGTATGAATGCACAGAATAAAGAATGGTTCTCAATGAGTCTTTGCAGGCAGCGTAGTGAAGTCGGTGAAACCCATAAAAAAACAAACGTCACATTCGCATATACATAATTTGTATTTTAAAATTTAATACTAACAACAATTACGTAAATTAATATTAATCAATAAACCGATAAAAAATACTCCGTCTTATTTCTTTAGTATTCGTGAACAGCTTTTAAAATAATAAAAAAAATTAGAATTAGCTTTTAAAATAAAAAAAAAAAAACGCCTTTTTTCTTGTATGATGTTAAAAATTACTGATGCGACGCTTCGTGTCGTACTGACTCGAAAAAGTATTTTTTTTTTCAATATTATTTACAAATTAGCCCTTGACTACAATCTCACCTGATGGTATGGTTCTTTTTTTAATTTTGTTTTTGGAGCGGCTACGAAACCGTCGTGTTCCATGCGCACCATCTGCCTATTATTCTTTAATCTGTGTATTAATGCTGTAAGTTCATGCTCCTACCACGGTGAGTACGGTAACGAATTATATAGTTTGGACTGCGGGGGCTTTGGAAGGTAGGTTTCAAGAGTCCAGATCCGCAACCGTCTGAATATAAAGAGTGTTTTTTTAATTTTCTTTGATATAATATGAGAAATCATGTCCCCAAACCTTAGTCATGTACTCGTAGCTTCATTGCAAGTTGCAACAGTTGGAAAAACTGATCAAAGATCAAAAGCTTTAAAGGTATCTAGCGAAGGTTTGCCATTAAACTACGAGTCTGGCGATTGGAGACATGGTTTCTTATGATATAAAGACCGTACAAAATATAAAAAAAATGTGTTTGTACTTGACAATTTTTTCTCCCAGTGGTCGGGTAAATAGTGTTAGGAGTGGGCACGACAATAGTCGAGCGGGGCGGGGATCGAACTACCACCCCTCGGTGATGAGTTCGGCCGATTTACCGTTGAGCTATTAACCATCTGGACCTTTGAAAGCTGCTATCTTCCAAACCCACCAGGGCCCAAACTTCATAATCATAATTGGCTACTGTAGGTACTCACCTGGGAGCTGAAAACTTTCAGCCTTCATTTTGACGTGCGTGTGGCGTAGTGTGTAGTGAGTGTCAACGGCCGTTGGTTCGATTCTCGCAACTGGAAAATATTTGTGTGATTATCACGTATGTTTTCAAGTGTCTGGGTGTGTTTATGTATTATATAAGTATATATATGTCGTAAAAATCGTAGAGTCATTAATAAAAATATGGACAGAACCACTGACCTAACCTTGGTCATCGGCTCTGCCAATTACAATAGGTATGCTATGCTTAACCACACTAATCGCTTACACAATACTACTCTTAATTTTACTATTTTACCCTGGTAGTTGTGGTAGAGGAAGTACATCGAGCAAGTCCCAGGACTTGTGACCATTGGGTGTGGTTTAAAGGCGCCTTTTAATACTAGTAAACACTCACCAACCCTGCCCGACGTGCTCTCCATGCCCACAGTAAACAATTTAAGATCAATAATTACTTCATCACGAAACATTATCGAACAAAATCACTAACGCGACAAGCAGCATGACGCCTCAAGCTGCTCAACAAAGAATTGAACCAATTAATAGCCCAAGTCACTAATCACTTTCCTTTTCTTAATAACACTACTTAACACTTCACTATTTCACTATACTTAACAAATAGAAGACGACTATTCCATCTTAAAAGCGCGATTAGAACTGAATTACTAAATCAACAGACTACGGAGACAGACGGAGGCAGGATGCCTCACTAGAGTGAATACACAGTGACGGTACACGCGTACGCGCCATTTGTGACGCGATGCTATTGGATGAGAGTTACGTGATCATTTCCTATTGGTCGATCGCCGCCACGTTCGTTATGGTGGTAACGTTTTACAATCTTAATTACTTAAAGAGTAAATAATCAAAACCTAATTACATGAAAACTTGATTCTAAATTTATTAAATTAATTAACGTAGATTTTGCTGACCATTACGACAGCAAAATCTCAACACAGAACCTAAAGAGTTTCTTTTCTACTGCTGTCAACTGTCATCATTACTTGAGAGACCAATTATTAATCAAATCAAAACGGAACAGTATTTTGACTGCAAAATGATCAGACCACTAGATAACAAGTTGATTCGAAATAACCACAGAGCAAACATGACAACTATTAGGTCTGAGGCCATAGAGCCCTCAGTGAGGGCCAAGCTTCCCCGGCGACATATATGTAGTATAAAGAATAT